>NW_011451433.1:0-533 GCF_000754665.1 Bison bison bison | reverse complement strand
TTTTTTTTTTTTTCCCCCAAATGGTGGTAATGAGGCAGAAAAGGGGGCTGAGAAAGACCAGTGGTTTAAACAGATTGATTTTTAGTGTCTGGAAATATATTGTCTTTATCTGCATATGGTTTTATGGGTAAGAAATTTCCACGAATAGGGATATTTTTAAAAAGGCAAACCTGGACACTACAGAAATGGAATAAGTTCTTATAATACTCTGGGAAACACTGTCTCTCTGGATTCAGTCATGCCAGGAGAGCATCTTATGATTTCTGTTATAGTGTTTCCACTGAATCCATAGATCCCGAAGTTGGAAGGAGACATCTGTTCCACTCTCATCTAGACATGCCATTTTCTTCTGTCATGAATTAACATGACATTAAATTCATGACAGCCCTCAGCCAGCACACACTTGCAAGCCCAAATCCAATTTATTCTACGAAATGAACCAACTTTTATTCCCCAAGCTTGAGATAAAGGGAGGGCTTTGAGATCCCTTGAGATAAAGGGAGGGCTTTGAGATCCCTTGCAGGGAGGACACA
>NW_011451432.1:0-532 GCF_000754665.1 Bison bison bison | reverse complement strand
CC
Organism: Bison bison bison; assembly: GCF_000754665.1. Lineage (NCBI taxonomy): Eukaryota > Metazoa > Chordata > Mammalia > Artiodactyla > Bovidae > Bison > Bison bison. The sequence continues at coordinate 530 of NW_011451432.1, read as the reverse complement.
ACTTCAGTATTCTTGCCTGGAGAATCCGTGGACAGAGGAGTCTGGCAGACTACGGTCCATAGGGTCACAAAGAGTTGGATACGACTGAAGCGACTTGGCACCAGTACAATTACCAATCATGTCCCGCTGATGGGCACTCTTGTGCTGGGCCTGTGTCAGAGCTCTCATGTTGGTGAGAATGTTTCTCCTCCAAAATGCCCACAATTTACCAGGGTCCGTTTTACTAATACGGTGGTAGTTAACCAGTGACTACATTGACACCCTGAAAGCCCCTGTTGCTCCCCAATGTGTCTGAGGCCAGCATTCCATGTGAAAGGTGATCACACAGGATAGGCATGCTAGAGACTCATCTTCATTTTAGTTTTTATTTTTTTAATTATTTATTTATTTTTGGCTGCACAGGGTCTTCATCGCTGCTTTCTCTAGTTGCGGCCAGCAGGGGCTACTCTCTAGTTTCAGGGCATGTGCTTCTTATTGCGGTGGCTTCTTTTGTTGTGGAGCACAGGCTCTAGGGCTCTCCGGCTTTATTG
>NW_011451431.1:0-533 GCF_000754665.1 Bison bison bison | reverse complement strand
TTTTTTTTTTTTTAATGGTTTGAAAGTTTGGTCAGCCAGTATAAGAAGGGTGTTTATGTGTAATTCAGAGCAATCTAGATTGTCTTCTGACTAGAGTAGCCAAATCCTCATCTAAGCTGTCCAAAAATGCAGACTTAAGCAAAGGATCATTTTGGGCATTAAAAAATAACTCAAGTGTCAAGCCATAATGTTGCTTTAAAGTTTTTTGATTTAAAACTTTCATAGTAGTTCAGAATTGCTTCATTTGGTCTTTACTTGCACTGTTGGATCTCTGTCCAATCTATAGTTTTTGAAAAAGACTCTGGGAAAAATTTTGAGTAATTTTTGAGCTAACTGCTTGCATTTAGTGCTACCCTGTGGACGATGTGATTCAATGTCCACTAAGAACATTTCCATTCTGCTTTCTCTACTTATTCCTTTGTTTTGCTTTCAAAAACTGACAGCTGAATAGGCATGCACACACAAACACTTGACAACTATATTAATTGATATAGATCTGAAAGCCAAGGCTTATAGGAGGGACGGTCAACTGA
>NW_011451430.1:0-533 GCF_000754665.1 Bison bison bison | reverse complement strand
GTTCTTGCCTGGAGAATCCCAGGGACGGGGGAGCCTGGTGGGCTGCCATCTATGGGGTCGCACAGAGTCGGACATGACTGAAGCGACGCAGCAGCAGCAGCAGTGGGGTTTGTACCACTGTCATATTGGCTTTCGCTGAGCTTCAGTGTATCCCAGTGCCAATCAAGGTATTCATTCCAGTCTAATCTGCTGCAGGGCATCCATCTTGCACACCTTGAAGATCTTCATTTCACAATGATTTGATACAATGCTGGGTAGTACATGTAAATATCTAGATCTAGACTCTGCATTTAGCAGGTAAATGTGACTTTGGTAGGTAGATGAATCTCCCTTACTCATCTATAAACTGGGAATAATCAAGCCTGCCTCACAACATTACTGTGAGGTTCCAGTGAGGTTCCACAGGCAGCATGCACAGTGCAGTGCTCGTCACACTCCAATTACTGTTACTTCCCCCCACCCCCCACTTGGAAGAATCCTAACCAATAGCATCAGCTGGATTGCCCCTTCCACGTCCTACCCCTCCTTGGCTG
>NW_011451429.1:0-533 GCF_000754665.1 Bison bison bison | reverse complement strand
TAAGTTCGTTTTCTAAGTCTATGAGTCTTTCTATAGAAACCAGTATTTCAAATTCTTCATTATACAGAGGCGGGAGCTAAAGTCCAGCTAAACATAGCAATTTCTCTAAGGTTGAATAATTCAATAGTCCCAGAGATAGGACTAGTTCAAAAATCTCTCTCCCAGTCCACTTACCTGATTATTTGGTGTAAAAGACTCTAATACTCTCAAAAGGCTATCGTGAAAACCTTAAAAGTGTACTATAGGGATTTCTCTGGTGGTCCAATGGCTAAGACTCTGCACTTCCAATTCAGGGGGTCCAGGTTGGATCCCTGGTAAGAGAACTAGATCTCTCCTGCCACAACTAAGACCTGGTGCAGCCAAAATAATTAAATATATTTTTTAAAAAGTACACTACTATCCAGCCTGCTCTCTCCTGGATTCTGGAGTTCACTCATGTCTATATAATGGCATCAGTCTGACTACAGAACCATGACAACTGTTTAGAAGACACTTGTGAGTGTCACTGGTAATAGATAGTTCCTCTGAACCAG
>NW_011451428.1:0-533 GCF_000754665.1 Bison bison bison | reverse complement strand
GGCTGGGGCCCTGGAATCACACCGCCTTCACCCACAACCATCTACTGATCTAGGGCATCCCCTCCCCTCTCTGCGCCTCAGTCACGCTACCTGTAAAATGGGGATGGCAGATCACGGCTTAGTGGTGGGGATTTTTGTTTCCTTTAGAGTTCCATGATTGCTATTACAATGTGGTTTATGAAAGGCCAGATTTAAAAATGGATGGAGGAAAGAGAAACGCATCCGAGTATTCTCCCTCCGTGGGAGCAAAGGGACAGGGAGAGGTGAAGGGGGGAAAGAGGGCAGGTGTGCAAGCCCTCTGTCATGGGGCCGTGGTGAAGATTAAACAAGAGGAGGCTTACACGGCTCCTGGCAGAGCGCCTGGCACGTGGGGCTGCCCTTGGCCCTGACTCTGTCTTCCAAAGGCTCCTCTGGAGGCGCAGCTGCACTCAGCACCTCCTGCCCTGGCTACACATACACACACACACACACACACACGTGCACACACATACACACACGGCTCTTTCTGCAGACAGAGCTCATTGCATATGAAG
>NW_011451427.1:0-533 GCF_000754665.1 Bison bison bison | reverse complement strand
GTCCATGAAATTTTCCAGGCAAGAGTACTGGAGTGGGTTGCCATTTCCTACTCCAGAGGATCTTCCCAATACAGGGATTGAACCTATGTCTCCTGGGTCTCCTGAATAGGCAGACAGATTCTTTACCACTGAGCTACCTGGGAAGCCCCTTGTTAACACATAAAATTAACCATCTCACTAATTTTCCTACTTTATCATTATTATGTTAAGGTCATAAGGATTATATGTTAAATAATATTAGATGACATTGCCCAATAAATGACACTCCTACAGTTTCATTTTTCTCAGCCTATTTAGGAAAAGTGTCAATTTGGTCATATCACATCCATCTCCTGAAAGTTGGCATCAGTGAACAACTGCTCTGTGATCGCCCCTCTGACCGACCATCTGAGTGATTTCAGATTTGTTGAGCCATTTCCTCTAACATGGCCTAACAGGATAGACCGGCCAGATTCACTTACTTTAGCTTATGGACATGGGCCAGCGGAGAGCACAGCAGTGTTGCTGCCTCAGGGAAATCCTCAGTGTGGGTC
>NW_011451426.1:0-533 GCF_000754665.1 Bison bison bison | reverse complement strand
TAGTGGTAAAGAACCTGCCTGCCAATGCAGGAGATTTAAGAGATGCAGACCTTCCCTGGGTTGGGAAGATCCCCTGGAGGAGAAATGGCAACCCACTCCAGTATGCTTGCCTGGAGAATCCCATGGATGGAGGACCCTGATGGGCTATAGTCCATGGGGTCACAAAGAGTGGGACACGACTGAAGCAACTTAGCATGGTCTTGTACAAAGGCTGAATCGCTGATAGAGATAAAACTCCTTCCTTTAAACCAGTTCCGGAAAGAACCCTCTGCCTTTTGGAATCCCCAGAGCACCCAGTCTTCAGGCAGCTGTTCACTGAGCACTTACTGTGTCTCAGGTTGTATGGGGTGCTGGGCTCTGAGAAATTCTTACCTCTGGTAACATTTCTGTTTCACCTGTTTCAAACCAAAACAGGAAACAAGTAGGTTAGGTGTGTTGTTGTTCAGTCGCTCAGTCGTGTCTGATTCTTGGTAACCCCATGGACTGTAGCCTGCCTGGCTCCTCTGTCCATGGGATTCTCCAGGCAAGAATAC
>NW_011451425.1:0-533 GCF_000754665.1 Bison bison bison | reverse complement strand
TGCATGATCAGCCACGTGATCAGTGCATGATAGCCACGTGATCAGTGCATGATCAGTCACGTGATCGGTTCATGATTAGCCACGTGATCAGTGCATGATAGCCACGTGAATAGTTCATGTTAGCCACCTGATCAGTGCATGATCAGTCACGTGATCATGGCATGGGCAGTCATGTGATCAGTGCATGATAGCTATGCAATCAGTTCATAAACAGTCACCTAGTCATTGCAGGATCAGCCACGTGATCAGTGCATGATAGCCACGTGATCAGTGCATGATCAGTCACTTGATCAGTGTATGTTCAAACACGTGATGAATGAATGATAGACACCAGATCAGTGCATGATCATTCACGTGATCAGTGCATGATCTGTCACTTGATCAGTGTATGATATCCACGGGATCAGTTCATGCGCAGTCATGTGATCAGTGCATGATAGCTACGTGATCAGTGAATGATCAGCCACATGAACAGTGCAAGATCGCCAAGTGACCAGTGCATGATTACTTACGTGATCAATGTATGATTTGCC
>NW_011451424.1:0-533 GCF_000754665.1 Bison bison bison | reverse complement strand
GGTTGAGGCAGAGAGGCAGCCCTCCCTTCCCCGGGGTGTATTCCTGAGATCGGGATGTGGACTGGCTGGTGTAGTGAGGACCAGCCCTCAGGAGCTTGGCATCATGGAAATGGCAAGGGTCTCAAAGCTCGAATGCCTGCCTTGAGTCCTGCCTGACTCCTCTAGACCATGACCTCAAAACAAGTGGTTGAACCTCTTTTGGCCTCACTTTGCCTCAGTTTCCATCTCTGTGAAATGAGGCTGCCCCTCCCTTCCTGTCTACCTTCCCAGAGAATGCTGTGGGACAGGGAAGCCCCATATAGACACGGGGGCAGGGGGCTTTTCTCTGGGGGTAAGAGAGCTTCTCTGGGCTTCTCTCTCACAGCTCTACTCCCTCTGTCCTTCCAAATCCAGGAGCTGGGTAAAATAAATGGTGAATCAGTGGTGCCCTGGAGCAGCTGTTTGGATTGGTTACTGAAAACTTCTCTTCATAGAACAAGTCAAGTTATTCTATTACTGCCTTATCTTTCTTCATGAAAAAAAGATATCTGTAG
>NW_011451423.1:0-533 GCF_000754665.1 Bison bison bison | reverse complement strand
TCACATTGCTTTGTTTCTTTTCCATGCTTCACATTTTCAAATTCTATATTTTTCTTCATTTTCTTGGCAGTTTTGTGTCCCCCTTTAGGATATAAGCTCAGCGGAGTTTGTGCCATCTTCCTTGTGTCTCATGGTTCACAGTCAGCCCCCTAAGCTTCGCAGAGTGCCTGGCATACCAGCGTTCCATGGTTTTGCCCTGCATGATCAGTCATTTCGTTTGACTCAACCTTAAAATATTTGTTGAGTGGTGGATCAGTGAATGAGTTATTGGCCTCAGCAGGAGTTCATCTCATCGTTGGAATTCTGTGAACACTTAAGTTGAAGATCAACAAATTGAATAGTTATGAACAGAACAACTAACAGGAAAAAATCATCTTTAAACTAGTTTACATTGAGTGCCAATATATATCAAAGAAACTATCATTTTGATCCTGTTAGGCTCGTTTCTTGACTTTTTGGTGCTCTATGGCAGAAAGTGAAGAGGAACTAAAAACCCTCTTGATGAAAGTGAAAGTGGAGAGTGAAAAAGTTGG
>NW_011451422.1:0-533 GCF_000754665.1 Bison bison bison | reverse complement strand
TCAAATAATCATGTACTTTCCTTACTTTTCCAACTCCTTTCTCAAAGATTCTTTTTTAAAAAAGAAGTCTCATGACACCTAAAAAACTAGAAATAAGCTAATGCTTCTATGCTTTTAACCCTCCATAATATCAAATTTTAAGCTGGCATTCAGAATTTTAAGTGCTTTATAATAGCTTCATATCTCACTCACCCTCTTACTATGGAGAAGAAGAAGGAACAAAACAAACATCACTGTGGTGTGATTCTGCCCTTACAACAGCTGAGAAAACTGATGGCTTGAAGTTAAGGAAAACATCTGTGTTCATAGAATTAATAGTCTAGCTGGTATTTAAGATTTGTTTTCAAGGTTTCACTGGCTCCAAATCAATGCTTTTTCTCCTACAGTACCTAAGTCCTTAGACAACAGATCTATAGATATTAAGAATTTCCATGTATGTCTATGTGAGTGTGTGTGTGTGTGTGTGTGTGTGTGTGTTGTGTGTGTGTAGCACAAATGGAAGTTTCAAATAAAACCAAGGGAAAAAGAAGACT
>NW_011451421.1:0-533 GCF_000754665.1 Bison bison bison | reverse complement strand
GATTCTCCAGGCAAGAATACTGGAGTGGGTTGCCATTTCCTCCTCCAGGGGATCTTCCCAACCCAGAGACTGAACCCACATCTCCTGTGGCTCTTGCATTTCAGACAGGTTCTTTACCACTGAGCTGCCAGGGAAGTACTAGTCCTCACACTGTAGTCCACTTGTTTTTAGTGTTGAGGAAAACTGAAAACTCTCCCCCAGATCTAGAGCATTTTGTTCATTTAATATTGTAACTGAACAGGACCAGATGGGGTCTTCCTGTGGCAGGCCTTCCCCCATATCCTTTGCTTTAACTTCTCTCTGAAGTACCTAGATTACAGTATTCAATGCAAATTTTTACATGATTTGCTTTACAGAAGCTAGAACCTCCACCAAATGTTGACTACTGGATGACATGAGCACATAGCGCCCAGGCCTCCAGAACCTGAGGACTCATAATATGATGATATTTTCCTCATCATCAGTCAACCAGAGAAACATTCAGGAATTTGTTAGGTAGTTAGAATAGGGGAAAGGAGTCCAAAATAATGTGG
>NW_011451420.1:0-533 GCF_000754665.1 Bison bison bison | reverse complement strand
TAAAAGCCTACATTGTGTGATTGTCATTGTCTGAAACTGCAGCAAGGTCTCTAGCCCTTCTCTCCTGTTACTATGATCAGGATTTTCTCCCTCACAGACAGCAATCTGGGTTAAAATACTGCATTTAAAGTTCAGGTCATAAGCATGATTCCTTGGTTGGAAAGGTGCTACATTAAACCATGAACATGCCATGTTTTGTTAGAGTAACTGTTCTTATCAAGAGAAGTTTTTTAGGTGTCTTTCAAGTTATCAATCAAATGTCAGATTTATCTATATAATGTTGAAATCTGTAGCTTTTTTCTTTTCTATTCCATTCCCTTACTTTCCTTTTCTTCATAACAATTCTCATGTTACTTTTTAACCTCTTTCTTTCGTCTTTTTTATCTTCTGCAATTTGAATGAAAGCTCCAAGAGGGCAGGAATCCTTTTTTGTTTTTGCTTTTTCACTGAAGAATCGCCAGGTCTTAGAGGGCTTCAGAGACAGTATACACACACACACACACACACACACACACACATATATATATATATAT
>NW_011451419.1:0-533 GCF_000754665.1 Bison bison bison | reverse complement strand
TTGATCCCGCCTTTGCGTATGCCAAGCCTCCTTCCTCATGACCTTTGCCAGGGGCGGAGCTCGATCCCCTCACTCCTCCAAACACAAGACACAGATGTCATGCAGTCATCATCTTTCCATACTATCTGTTCCTACTCTTCTTAGATGGCTTCTTCTTTTCTCTTAGCCCATCCATATCCTGACTGTCCTTTGGGAGTCCTGGGTCAGGTGCCAATCACTTGACAACACTGATGTCTCTTTTCTCTAATTTCTTTTTATTATTGTCAGTCAATTATATCAAACACAGTCAAGCATATGTACATAGGACACACTCAGTCAACTTTATGATGATTTATTTCTCTGCAGATGGCATCATAAAAGCAGAGGCCATGCATATGAGCCAAAAGTATGATATTTGCTAGTCTGAGTCAGTTGAGCACTGCCCCTATCAGAATCCTGTCACTTAGTAGGGCACAAAAGAATTGCTATGAGGAGATGTGGTTGTACCTGATGCTAACCCAAAATGTTAAAAAAAAAAAAAAAAAAATGAGCTT
>NW_011451418.1:0-533 GCF_000754665.1 Bison bison bison | reverse complement strand
TGTGTGTGTGTCTGTGTGTGTGTCTTTGTGTGTCTGTGTGTGTGTGTCTGTGTGTGTCTTTGTGTGTCTGTGTGTGTCTTTGTGTGTCTGTGTGTGTGTGTCTTTGTGTGTCTGTGTGTGTCTTTGTGTGTCTGTGTGTGTGTCTGTGTGTGTCTTTGTGTGTGTGTGTGTGTGTCTGTGTGTGTCTTTGTGTGTCTGTGTGTGTCTGTGTGTGTCTTTGTGTGTCTGTGTGTGTGTCTGTGTGTGTGTCTGTGTGTCTTTGTGTGTGTCTGTGTGTGTCTGTGTGTATCTTTGTGTGTCTGTGTGTGTGTCTGTGTGTATCTTTGTGTGTCTGTGTCTGTGTGTGTCTTTGTGTGTCTCTGTGTGTGTCTCTGTGTATCTTTGTGTGTCTGTGTGTGTGTCTTTGTGTGTGTGTGTGTCTGTGTGTGTCTTTGTGTGTGTGTGTGTGTGTCTGTGTGTGTCTTTGTGTGTCTGTGTGTGTCTGTGTGTGTCTTTGTGTGTCTGTGTGTGTGTCTGTGTGTGTGTCTGTGTGT
>NW_011451417.1:0-533 GCF_000754665.1 Bison bison bison | reverse complement strand
TTCTTCAGCACTCAACTTTCTTTATGGTCCAACTCTCACATCCATACATGACTACTGGAAAAACCATAGGTTTGACTAGAAGGACCTTTGTTGGCAAAATAATATATTTATTTCTGTTAAGGTAGTGTATTTCTGGAAATGCTCTTAGAACCAGTTTATGAAGCCAAGAGGCGAAGGAGGGGCAGTTGAAGGGGAAATACAAAAGGAGTTGACTTCGTCGTGCACCTATTATGTGCCAGTGTCTACACTTCGTGGATGTCCTTTGCATCTTATAGCTGGGGAGACAGCAGCTCAGGTCAGCCACGCTCCTAACGACACATGGTTACAGAGGGCAGCACTGCAGCTCAGTCAAGCCTGTTTAACCGCAACGCTCGTGCCTCTTTTACTCTACAGATGAATTGCTCTAAGTCTCCTGTGTTACAGAATAAAGAAAAAGTTCACTTTCTTATTATACAGGGTTCCATCGAGTCCTGAGAAGCAGATGGGTGTTTGGAGGTCTTCATTTAAATTAATTGGTACCCTGTTCAAGGGCA
>NW_011451416.1:0-533 GCF_000754665.1 Bison bison bison | reverse complement strand
TAAAGAGATTTACAAAAATGTAAAAAAGTTCCACTCTTCTAAGTGTGTTTGTTTAAGGAAAAAATTATGTTTCATAGAAATATTTATATTAACATATGATAGGTTTACTATTTTTAATGTTTTTAATTTTCCCAATTTTAATTTCCAATATGCTAAATACTGACAAATCTAACCCATGTAAACAAAAGCTCTTTGGGGCCCTCAATTTAAGACTTTTTTTTTTAACTGTAAACCAATTAGCAAAATCCTATAACACTGCCAGAAATTTTTATAGAAATGATACACTGTATTAAATTTAACCAGCCTTCTGTATGTATAAAATACTAGGCAGTCTTTCTAATTCCTGTAGTAGAAAAAAACATGGTATTGAATACATGAGTTTAAATACCAGTTTCACAACTTATTAGCTGTGTGGACATCTGGTCCTTATCATTCTCACTTATATCAACATGACAAACTCAACAGTAAGCGTATCAAAACTAAAATCACTGCATTTTGCAAGCATTCTTGAATGTTAAATTACCCAGTGATTT
>NW_011451415.1:0-533 GCF_000754665.1 Bison bison bison | reverse complement strand
TGAATTGTAAAAACTCCCTTAATGGCTTTAATTCTCTACCAGTGTATTTTTTTCATGTTTGTTGATGATATTTCATTACAGTTAAGCAGTGCTTTTAACTTTGTTGCTTGCCCCCAACATTTTGGGAAATTGCCTCTGAGAGTTGGCTTTTGTATTTGAGAACTAGAGACAAATGACAGTAATTTTGAATTTTGACCCTTGTTGTTTTGCTAATTGTTCTTTTTGCTGTGTTGTTTTTTAAATTCTTAGTGAAAAAATAGCCCTCTGCATCCTGAGTATTTATTCTAGAATAAGGGTAACAGATCAAGTTACAAGTAGTGTTAAAAGGGTGTGTGTACTGAAACACTGTAACTACCTGTTACATTCATTTGTTATTCAGTGCCTAGACTCTAGGGATAGAAAAGGAAATAGAAGATAGTACCTGTCCTTCAGTAGCATCTGGCAGGGGCCTGGACATGAAACCAGCGAGTCAACCAGACATTAGAGATTATATGATAGGAGTCTTTGCAGCTGATAGTGGGCGCATATGAGTG
>NW_011451414.1:0-533 GCF_000754665.1 Bison bison bison | reverse complement strand
TTATATAGTTAGTCTGATTTCTTGAAATTAACCAGCAAAAAAGTTTACAGTATTCATCATGCTAATTTTAGCTTCCTATTTGATATCCAAGTGGAATTATCAAGTAGAAAGCTGATCCTGGAGATTAAGGCAGAACTAAATCAATGCATAGATGGTATGTGAAGCAATGGGACTTGATAATATCCTTCAGCAGAAGAATGGACCTAATAAGAGATACATTAACATTTAGTGATGTAAGAAGAAGATAAGCCATCAAAGGATACTGAAGAGTGGACATTAAAGCTGGAGAAAAACATGGTGTCCCACACATAAAAAAGAAAACAAACAGTGAGAAAAACAGAAAAGAAAGCAATTCAACATCAAGGCAATTTTCTACTGTATTGAATTTTGCTGAAAAGGAAAGTAAGATGAGGAATGTTTGGCAATAAGCAGACCATTGGTGACGTACACAAAGATAGTGTCAGAGGAGTGGGAAAGAACTCTCACTGAAGCTGACTGAAGAGAAAATGGGAAGCAAGTGGGAAGCTAAAATT
>NW_011451413.1:0-533 GCF_000754665.1 Bison bison bison | reverse complement strand
TTTTTTTTTTTTTTTTTTTTTTTTTTTTTTTTGGTGACTGTATACTTTAATAAGTTTTATTTTTGTGAAGCTATAAAGCTTATTGGCAATTATAACTGTAAGGTAACATTTATCCCAAGAGCTACAAAAAGTTATTGGAAATGTGTCCTGCAAATTATTACTGCAAATATACTGCAGTTCTTAAACTGGAGTATTATAAGTATAGATTTTAGAAATCAGTTTAGGATTCTACTCCTTATACATTAAATTTCCATCAGTATCATTGTCCTTACTTTGTTCACCAATTTCAACTATTAGAATTTACATAGTTGCAGCAGTTTATTCTTTATGTTACATTTGCCATCTATGACACTGAAAGGTATATTCTTTCAGTAATTTAAAACTCTTCTTTAAAAATAATGTTGTTGTATGTAATATACAGAAAAGAAGTTTGAATTTGAGTTTTAGTTTTGAATCATAAATGGGATTCTCAGTTGAATTGAAACTTCTTACTCTTTTTGGTCCTGGAGAAGGGAAAGGCTACCCACTCCAGT
>NW_011451412.1:0-533 GCF_000754665.1 Bison bison bison | reverse complement strand
CAATCCCTCCCAGCATCAGAGTCTTTCCCAATGAGTCAGCTCTTCGAACGAGGTGGCCAAAGTACTGGAGTTTCAGCTTCAGCATCATTCCCTCCAAAGAAATCCCAGGGCTGATCTAACCTTTAGACTGTTAAAAAATTCAACCTCGTTTTTGTTTTCACTGCAAAACAGTATGTGTCCCAGAATAGGTACTCAATAAATGTTTGTTGAATTGAATTTAAATTACTCTAGTTTAGCAAGATTATTTCTTTTTCATAGTGCTCTGAGGGAAAAATCATTAGATGGATTTTTAACCCACCTTTTATAAATGATTCTATAGTGCTGGCCCACTTGAGGATTTTCCTTTGTTAGATTGTAATATTTTGCTTTTGGTCTGTTGTAATTTCCTTCTCTGCTCTGGCACTAAAACTGCAAATAAGACAGACTCTCACTTGCCAAGTCCCTCCTGTCAAATTTCAAAGATTCCAGGAAACATGTTGAGGGTCTTGAAGCCAACTCCTTTATTCAAAGAGCCAGCTGAACCCTGATTTTTG
>NW_011451411.1:0-533 GCF_000754665.1 Bison bison bison | reverse complement strand
GACTAAGATTACATGTACCACGTGGCCAAAAAAAAAGATGACTGCATAAATAATGTCTTTACAGTCCCAGAAATGACTGACCTGAACATAATTTTTTAGCCAAGATGCTTCCTGATCATCCCTTTAACCAAACCACAGCATCAGAGAACAGATCTACAGTGATGAGAACAGCGTGCTGCCAGGCCCCAGCAATCACCATGGCTCCCAGCACCTCCTGCTCAAGCAAAACTGCCTGCCTTGGGAGAGGCAGGGGCCCTTGATAACGCTGTGTTAATTGTACAGTCTGAGGTGGGTGTGTGGTGGGCATGTGGACAGTCAGAATGAAGGGTTTGGAGCAATTTGGGGATCACAGGTTGGGGCCATGTTTCAGGGCCAGTAGGAAATGGTTAAGGAAGCACTAACTCGATGTTAGTGTCCAGCATGACTTCCCTGGCTGTCCAATGGTTAGGACTCCGCGCTTCCACTGCAGTGGGCATGCTTTCAATCCCTGGTCAAAGAACTAAGACCCCACAAGCCACACAGCGTTATCAAGG
>NW_011451410.1:0-533 GCF_000754665.1 Bison bison bison | reverse complement strand
GGTTTCCCATTCCAGCACATGTTGGTGAAGACCTATAGAAGAACATTAATTTTCTCAGACTGGTGTATTCGTTGGAACAGGCCAACTACTATAATACAGAACTTTAATGTTTCAAAGTTTAAAATTTGGATTAGAAATCCAAAATAAAGTTTATTTGTCACACATATTAAAGCCTTCACCTGGTTGGCTGGGTCTACTGGGCAGATTTCCTCCAAGCAGCAATGTAGGCACTAGATCTTTTTCTTTCTTCTTAGACTTCTCTGTTCACTAGGTGCAAGGGGAAAAAAGAGAGAGTACTGTGTCTGTGAGCCCTGAAAGTCATATACATTTCTATTCATACACTATTACCATTCATATACTATTCATTCCATTCATATTCCATTGACCAACACCCAGTAACAGGGCTCTATTCAACTGCAAAGCCAGCTGGGACATGTTGCCCAGAAGTGTGCTTGGGGAGAAAGAAAAATTCACTTGGTGAACAACTGACTAGCTGTTGGCATAGATGCAGTGAATGAGTCTTTGTTTCTGCT
>NW_011451409.1:0-533 GCF_000754665.1 Bison bison bison | reverse complement strand
ATTCCCATCTCTTTCAGAATTTTCCACAGTTTATTGTGATCCACACAGTCAAAGGCTTTGGCATAGTCAATAAAGCAGAAATATATGTCTAGAAATAGATGGCAGGTCAGGTGGTCTGGTATTCCTATCTCTTGAAGAATTTTCCACTGTTTGTTTAAATCCAAGCAGTCAAACATTTGGCATAGTAAATAGAACAGAAGTAGATGTTTTTCTGGAACTCTCTTGATTTTTTCATGGTCCAGCATATGTTGCCAATTTGATCTCCGGTTCCTCTGCCTTTTCTAAATCTATTTTGAGCATCTGGAAGTTCTCAGTTCATTTACTGTTGAAGCCTGGCATGGAGAATTTTGAGCATTACTTTGTTTGCATGTGAGTTGAGTGCAATTGTGCAGTAGTCTGAACATTCTTTGGCACTGCCTTTCTTTGGGATTGGAGTGAAAACTGACCTTTTCCAGTCCCGTGGTCACTGCTGAGTTTTCCAGATTTGCTGGCATATTGAGTGCAGCACTTTCACAGCATCATCTTTAGGATTT
>NW_011451408.1:0-534 GCF_000754665.1 Bison bison bison | reverse complement strand
TGTCTATGTCCATGTTTTAGATATGTGATATTGTTCTACCTTCAGATGATATTGTCAAAACTAATTTCTAAAGAGCTCCATTTAATTGGCTTAAAGAAAAAAATTTTATATAAATTTGGTATTCCTAAAACTCTCAGAAATATAGAAAATAACACAAATTTCTTTCAAGTTCACATGATCTGGGGTAATTTTTCATGAATGAAAGCTAGTTTATGTTTGTTGGCTTAATGAAAGCAGGCATTTCTTCAAATTTGTCCACTACAAAAATAAGATGATAGCTGTTTAATCTCTGATCCAAGCATAATTGTTAAAAAACAAGTAACTTATGTAAGTGGAAATTAGATAAAAGTTTATGCTAAGTTAAACTAAATAATATATATATATTCATTGAACATCTAATAATTTCAAATAAGATAAAATACTGAAACATTAATTAGTCAGGATAAATTTATCCACCTTGGCCTCTTAATTTTTTTTTTTTTCTCTCTAATTTTATTTTATTTTTAAACTTTACATAATTGTATTAGTTTTGCC
>NW_011451407.1:0-534 GCF_000754665.1 Bison bison bison | reverse complement strand
CTGATTCCACTTGTGTAAATTACAGTTATACTCAAAACCTAGGCCTATACCTGTATCAGTTTCTTTTTAAAAAATTATTTTTTGGCTGTACCAGTCTTAGTTGTGGCAGGTGGGATCCTCGGTCTTCATTGCAGCGTGCAGTCTCTCCAGTTGTGGCGTGTGGACTCTTTAACTGTGTGGGATCTAGTTTCCAGAGGAGGGATCGAACCCAAGCCCCCTGCATTAGGTGCACAGAGTCTTAGCCACTGGACCACCAAGGAAGTCCCTTTTATTAGTTTCCTATTGGTGCCTTAACAAGTTGTTGTTCAGTTGCTAAGGCATTTCTGACTCTTTTTGATCTCATGAACTGCAGCACACCCAGAGTCCTTGTCCTTCACTATCTCCTGGAGTTTGCCCAGACTCATGTGCATTAAGTCAGTGATGGCCATCCAACCATCACTCTGTCACCCCCTTCTCCTCCTACCCTCAATCTTTCCCAGCATCAGGGTCTTTTCCAATGAGTTGGCTCTTCACATTAGGTGGCCAAAGTACTGG
>NW_011451406.1:0-534 GCF_000754665.1 Bison bison bison | reverse complement strand
TTGTTTATAATAGTCTCTTATAATCCTTTGTATTTCTGCATTGTCTGTTCTAACCTGTCCTTCTAATTTTGTTGATTTGGTTCTTCTCTCCTTTCCCCTTGATGAGTCTGGCTAAGGGCTTGTCAATTTTCTTTATCTTCTCAAAAAACCAGCTTTTAGTTTTATTAATCTTTACTATTGTTTCTTTCATCTCTTTTTCATTTATTTCTGCTCAGATCTTTATGATTTTTTTCCTTCTACTAATTTTGGGCTTTTTCTTCTTCTTTTTCCAATTGCTTTAGGTATTAAGTTAGGTTGTCTATTCGATGTTTTTGTTGTTTATTGAGGTAGGATTGTATTGCTATAAACTTCCCTCTTAGAACTGCTTTTGTTGCATCCCACAGGTATTGAGTTGTCATGTTTTCATTGTCATTTGTTTCTAGAAAACTTTTGGTTTCCCTTTTGATTTCTTCAGTAACCTGTTGGTTATTTAGAGATGTGTTGTTTAATCTCCATGTGTTTGTGTTTCTTGCAGTTTTTTTTTTTTTTTTTTTT
>NW_011451405.1:0-534 GCF_000754665.1 Bison bison bison | reverse complement strand
TGGAGCATCTTCACTAGTCTACCCCCCCAACACACACACACACACACACACACACACACACACTTCTGCAGGAATGATTGTTTTTTAAGTTTATACACATCACCACTACAGTCTTACCTTTGCAATATCATTGTTGCCTATGAAACTGTGATTTTCTATTTAAGTCCCTCAGTATCAAAGGAACAGTGTCTTATTAACAGCAACTCATAGATCTGAAATTCCATCTCAAGAGAAGGACCAAAATCTCCTTGGTGTGTTGGAATATGGACATGGAAGGCAGTGCTACAGATATTTATGAAAGCACCCGGGAATAATATCTTTTACTGGAGTGGGGATGGCATTCCCTTCAGCAGCCTCACTGAGGCTCACTGAATATCATAGAAAGGCCTACCAGCCTTCCTCAACCAATACATGCATTTCTCTGAGCACACTGTCCTCTAGGAAAATGAAGTGAACAATACCTGTCTCGCAGGGTTGTTGTAAGTATTCACAAAATGAGGAGCCAGGTGGGTTCTGGGATCACAAGAGTCAGAC
>NW_011451404.1:0-534 GCF_000754665.1 Bison bison bison | reverse complement strand
CAGAATGGAAGCCTTCTGGAGCTAAATCATTCCAGGGCAACACCCAGAATAAGGCTCTTAAATTCCAGTTGCTGAGATCCCTATAGGTGCATCGTTCTCAAGGTTGATAGTTTCGATTACACTTTGAGCCAGTTAGTGCCCCAGCATCTTTATAAATTCTTTTTTTTTTTTTTTCTGGCTTAAGCTAGCCAAATGCAATTTCTTTCACTTGCAGCCAAAAAAAAAAAAAAAAGCCCTAACCAACAAACAAAACCCTACCAGCTATCACATGGTCAGCACTTTTCTCTTTTTCCTCAAATATTCTCACCAGCTTGACTTTCCCTCCCAGGTATTGTGCTTTGTCCTTAATTGTATTTTAACTCTATTACAATGAGGGCAGGAGGAGAAGGGGACGACAGAGGATGAAACTGTTGGATGGCATCACTCACGCAATGGACATGGGTTTGGGTGGACTCTGGGAATTGATGATGGACAGGGAGGCCTGGCGTGCTGCTGTTCATGGGGTCGCAAAGAGTCAGACACGACTGAGTGACT
>NW_011451403.1:0-534 GCF_000754665.1 Bison bison bison | reverse complement strand
TTGCCTGGATAATCCCCATGGACAGAGGAGCCTGGCGGGCTACAGTCCATGAGGCTGCAAAGAGTCAGACACAACTGAACGACTAAGCACAGCACATTTTTCAGTAGGGCTTCCAAGGTGCCGCTAGTGGTAAAGAACCCACCTGTCAAGGCAGGAGACGTAAGACACAGGTTCCATCCCTGTGTTGGGAAGATCCCCCAGAGCAGGGCATGGCTATATTCAACTCTTGACTCCTCTCTATTTCTGAAAGTCTCTATTCTCTCAATACTCATGTGATTTCAATCTTGTTTGCCGGTTAGCTTTCTTCTAGTTTGTTCTTCTAATCAAATGACATAAAAATAATGTGTCTAATGAACCTACTCTTTATGTCTCTTTATGTCCTGTATTTAAACTGAGGCTTCAATTTTCTATTAAAATCAACTCCAGTCCTTCAGCGTGAATCTCAACTTGGATTATATTATTTAGCCTATTCAGTTCAGTTCAGTTCAGTTCAGTCGCTCAGTCGTGTCCGACTCTTTGCGACCCCATGAATCG
>NW_011451402.1:0-534 GCF_000754665.1 Bison bison bison | reverse complement strand
GTGGAGGCATGGTGCAGAAACCAGGATTTGGAGTGGGCAGGAGCATTGCTCCAAGGCAGTGAATTGCTCTTCACCAGTCTTCAGGCAGCAGTACAAACTAGCTCCCACAGAATGATGAATTTCTTCAGCCAACCTTGGTATCTTGGAATATGATCCTAGTCTATCATAAACTGCTTAAGTTTGTACAATTTTACTTTTTGTGTTAATGGTGTGTGCTCCTTCTCTCCCCTGCTCCCCACCTTTTAGTCCTTCACTTCCAATTTTGTGGAATATTTTAGGGAAAATGGATTTTTAAAGAAGAAAAAAAAAATTTCTTTGCTTTATTTGCATATACAGACTGGAATTTTTTTTTTTTTAACAGTTTCCCCAAAGGAATGTGTCTTGCTTCTTACTGACATTTGGTATGTTTCATTCATTGGACTATTTCTTACTTACTTTCTATGTATTTCAAAAGCCTGTGAGAACTACAGGATTTGATAAACATTTTGAAGACCGGAGAAACCCAAATTGTTTTCCTCTTTGAGAGTCATGACT
>NW_011451401.1:0-534 GCF_000754665.1 Bison bison bison | reverse complement strand
TTTGCAGATGACATGATCCTCTATATAGAAAACCCTAAAGACTCCATCCTATCTCTTTAGTCCCCTGCAGCAGTAATTTGAGTTTTCTACCAGATATTCTTGCCCCTTCTAAGCACCAGGAAAATCCTGGTGGCTCAGACGGCAGAGAATCCGCTTGCAATGCAGGAGACCTAGGTTCAGTTTTTGGGTCAGGAAGATCCCCTGGAGGAGGAAATGACAAAAACCCACTCTAGTATTCTGACCTGGAGAATCCCACGGCCAGATAGCCTGGTGGGCTACAGTCCACAGAGTCACAAACTGTCGGACACGACTGAGCGACAGCACACGCTGCACTCACTTCCAAGCACACACAGCTGTTGCACCACCAGCTCCCTGCCTGTTCAGCCAACGTGTTGTGAGGGGGGTGACCTGTGTCCCTTCAGGCTGGAGAATTTAACTGCCCAGGTGTGACCCTCCAGAACACTTTTCCCTCTGCCATGGTGGCTGATGATGTTGAGATGTGGCTGCTTTGTGAACCTGGCTTAGATGTGAGCA
>NW_011451400.1:0-534 GCF_000754665.1 Bison bison bison | reverse complement strand
GGATAACAGGGAAAAAAAATACACCTAGACATATTATAGTGAAACAAACAACGGAGGTCAGAAGATAGTGACTTTACAGGTGTTGAAGGGAAAAAAAAGTCAATAAAAAATGCTTCACAAAAAATACCAAAGCAATCCCTTCAAATTGAAAGAAAGTTACATCAAATGGTAACTCTAAATACAGAAAGAAGTGGAAAGTCAACTAAATGATAAATGCGTGAATAAGCAAAAGACTGTATGTGGGGATGTATGTGTATATTTTTCCTTTTCGTCCCTTAAAAAATAATATTTGAAAGCAAAATTATCACTTAATTGTTGAGTTTTTAAGATATACACATGAAATATATAGTACAATAATAACACAGAAGGAGTAGGGAAGAAATTAAATTGTATAGAGACAAAGATGCTATTTTGTATTAGCTATGGGTCAGTAGTAACTGAATAAGATTGTGGAATTTTGTTAAGTTAAAGATGAATATTATAACACCTCTAACAAACAAACATACATACATACACAAACACACACTTACACAT
>NW_011451399.1:0-534 GCF_000754665.1 Bison bison bison | reverse complement strand
TCATTTATTTGGACTTCTGTGTTTCTGGTTTGTTCCTTTATTTGTGTAGTATTTCTCTGCCTTTTTCATTACTATTATTATTTTAATTATCATGTTTGAGGTCTCCTTTTCCCAGGCTTCAAGGTTGAATTCTATCTTCCTTTTTATTTCTGCCCTCTAAGGTTGGTCCAGTGGTTTGTGTAAGCTTCTTATAGGGTGAGATTTGTGCTGAGTTTTTGTTTGTTTGTTTGCTTTTTCCTCTGAGGGGCAAGGCTGAGTAAGGTGGTAATTCTGTCTGCAGATGAGCAGGTTTGTATTTTTGTTTTCTTTGTAGTTTAGATGAGGCGTCCTGCAGAGGGTGCTATCAGTGGTTTGGTGATGCCGGGTCTTGTATTCCTGTGGTTTCCTTTGTGTCAGTTCTCACTGTCTGATATCCTAGGGTTAGTTCTCTGATAGTCTAGGATCTTGGAGCCAGTGGACCCACTGTAAAGGCTCAGGGCTTGACCTTGAATTTTGCGTGGGTCTATACATTCTTTTCTGCTGGTCATGTACTCC
>NW_011451398.1:0-534 GCF_000754665.1 Bison bison bison | reverse complement strand
TCTTTGATTTCTTTCATCAGTGTTTTATAGTTTTCTATATATAGGTCTTTTGTTTCTTTAGGTAGATTTCTTCCTAAGTATTTTATTCTTTTCATTACAATGGTGAATGGGATTTTTTCCCTTAATTTTTCTTTCTGTTTTCTCATTGTTAGTGTATAGGAATGCATGGGATTTCTGTGTATTAATTTTATATTAATTTTATATCCTGCAACCTTACTATATTCATTGATTAAGCTCTAGTAATTTTCTGGTGGTGTCCTTAGGGTTTTCTATGTAGAGGACCATGTCATCTGCAAACAGTGAGAGTTTTACTTCTTCTTTTCCAGTCTGGATTCCTTTTATTTCTTTTCCTTCTCTGATTGCTCTTGCTAAAACTTCTAAAACTATGTTGAATAGTAGTGGTGAGAGTGGGTGCCCTTGTCTTGTTTCTGACTTTAGAGGAAATGCTTTCAATTATTTGCTATTGAGGATAGTGTTTGCCTTGGGTTTATCATATATGGCTTTTATTATGTTGAGGTATGTTCCTTATATACC
>NW_011451397.1:0-534 GCF_000754665.1 Bison bison bison | reverse complement strand
GGCTGGCTCCCTGGTGAGGCTGATCCTGACTCCACTAAACACCCTCTTTTTTTTACCTTCTGTTACTTCCTAGGGTTTCTTCTTTGTGTGTGATGCACGAAACTCACATTTGGGCCAAATGTCCTTATGTTCAAGGTGGTGATTGGCTAAAGCTGAGTTCTGCTATTATAGAAAATTAACTCTGAATTCTATGTAAAATTATTTACTGTTTGACATTTTATTAATAAAAATACGGATACTAATTTTATAAATCTCAATACCTTACCTTCTCAGCCTTACCAGGTACTATGTTGTTCAGGAGATACCATGTTGCATCTTTGTGATGCTTAATAGATGCTCATCTCCAAAGACTAGGATATTTTTTCTAGCTAGGATCACATAAGGTGATTGTGCTGGTGATATTCTCAGTAAGTTTTTCATTCCTCAACATGAGAAAATAGGTAACAACATTTTATTTTTAGCTCCTCAGTTCAGTTCAGTCGCTCAGTCGTGTCCAACTCTTTGCGACCCCATGAATCGCAGCATACCAGGCCT
>NW_011451396.1:0-534 GCF_000754665.1 Bison bison bison | reverse complement strand
TTGGCAAGTGTGGCAATTTCTCCATCTTTAGTCATGTGTTTAGGTATGGGGTTGATAATCCTTGTGCAAATATTTCAGCCACAGAAAATAACACAGCTTAATATACTTACAGAAATCTTTCTTCCTCAGGTCCCATAATCCCCTTGGCTTTCACTTTTCAGGAGAATATGGAATTACATCACGCCTCGAGCCACAAATATCTGCTTCACTAAAATAAAATGCACAATCTGTTGCTCTGTGTCCATGTCTATTTATGTTAATAATTTATCATTTAAATATCAGTGTCCTCTTTATTAAGATATTTGAAGCACCAATCAAACCAACAATGGGCATAACCCAATTGCATTAACAATAATATAAATAGCTGTGGCCCAGCTTTGTTCATGCCATAACAGGCAGTTCCTGCCTGGTCCACAGCAGTTACAAAACACCATCAATTTTAGGATGCATCTCAATTTTTGCCACTTAAAAAAATGTCCATCTGAGAGCTGGTGAAGTATGGTAACAGGAGTTGAGAAGAAAAAAATTGGGGGA
>NW_011451395.1:0-534 GCF_000754665.1 Bison bison bison | reverse complement strand
TCTTTTGGTTCTGCTCAGTGGTAATAAAGGAGACATCCCTCTTTTCGTCACTGTGGGATGGTGTCTTAGTCTGTTTGGGCTGCTATAGCAAATTACTATAGGCCCTGTGGTTTAAACAACAAACATTTATTTCTCATAGTTCTGGAGGCTGAGAAATCCAAGATCAAGGGGCTGGCATATGCAGTGTCTGGTGAAGGCTTGCTTCCTGGCTTTAGATAGCTCTTTTCCCATAGTATGCTCACATGGCAGAGTAGAGACCTAACTAGTTCTCTGGCCTCTTCTTTTAAACTAATCTCATTCATGAGTTCTCCACCTCATGACCTAATTAGCTTTGTAAAGCTCCACCTTCTGATATCATCAACATTGGGA
The DNA here is from genome assembly GCF_000754665.1 of Bison bison bison. NCBI lineage: Eukaryota > Metazoa > Chordata > Mammalia > Artiodactyla > Bovidae > Bison > Bison bison. The sequence continues at coordinate 165 of NW_011451395.1, read as the reverse complement.
TTAGGATCTCAACATACGAATTTTAAAAATGTTAGTCACTCAGTCGTGTCCGACTCTTTGCCACCCCATGGACTGTAGCCCACCAGGCTCCTCTGTCCATGGAATTCTCTAGGCGAGAATACTGGAGTGGGTGCCATCCCCTTCTCCAGGGGATCTTCTCAACCC
>NW_011451394.1:0-534 GCF_000754665.1 Bison bison bison | reverse complement strand
AGTTCACCCATTTCTTGTCCCCTTCCTTGCAACCACTAATCTGTTATTTTTTAAACACACACACACACAGACACACACACATATATACCCATCCCTTAGATTCCACATTTAAGAGAGATTATATGGTACTTATCATTCTCTGACTCATCTCACTTAGCATAATGTTCTTGAAAACCATCCATGTTGTCACAAATGGCAAGATTTCATTATATTTTATGACTTTTAACATTCCACTGTACATTTTCTTCTTCCATTCATCAATGGATGGACACGCAAATTGTTTCCATATCTTGGCTACTGTAAATAATGCTGCAATGAACATAGGAGTGCAGATATCTTTTTGAGTTAGTGTTTTTGTTTCCTTTGGATAAATACCCACAAATAGAATTGTTGGATTCTAGATCATATGGCATTTCTATTTTTAAATTTTTGAAGAATCTCCACATTATTTTCCACGGTGACTGTTTCCTCCGTTAGCACACACACAGAGGTTCCCTTTTGTCCATATCCTCACCAACACTTATTATTTCTTGT
>NW_011451393.1:0-534 GCF_000754665.1 Bison bison bison | reverse complement strand
GGTGGTGAGAGTGACTGTGTCTATGCAGGCTTTTCATCCCTACCTGAGATAGGGGACAGCAGGGTGTTCTCCTCGCCACCAGAATTCAGGAAGACATCCAGGGCCTCCTGGTCAGAGATATCCATCAGATCCATCTGCTCCAGCATGTCCACGTTCACCTCCATGGACGACATGCTGCCCATGGGCTCTGCAGGGACCGGCACGAGAGGAGGTTAGGCTTTGCCCCGGGTGAACTCCCACTGCATTAGGTATTAGCATGTTGTGTTTTCTGGGTGTAAAATACCTTCTACTTCTATGTTAAAAATTGATTTTGGAGGAATGTATTATTGATGTCCCAGTTTGGTGGTGTTTAAATCCATCCTAGCTTAACCATGGTTACTGTTACCTCTTAGACCTTCCACAGCAGATCCTCTTTTCATCCCCAGCCATGTGCCTGCATGTGCTGAAGGCAACCCTTTCTGCAGTAAACAATTGCAACTCAAAAGAGGCTGACATTCCTGCCAGACACCCCTGATGGTGGTCACCTCTAACTTT
>NW_011451392.1:0-534 GCF_000754665.1 Bison bison bison | reverse complement strand
GGCTGATTCATGCTGATGTTTGTAGATACTTGGTTTTGAAAGTCCAGCCAGCCCCTCTCCCCAGAGCTGGTAGAATGAACTGCATAGTCCTTTCCAGAAGATGGCAGTGTTGAGACACATATCAGATACCCAGTACCCTTGGCTTTAGACGAGTTTTTAAATAACAATCCACCGAACCCAAGTGTGATGGAAAGTCAAAATGTCAGAAATGTAGAGGGATAATTCTGGGTGAATGAGAAAGCACTCTGCATTTGCAGCCTCAGCTAGACCACTCAAGTAGTTTGTGACAGCTCTCTGAAACTCATGTGTCAATTGTCTTTCAATCGGTATTCACGTATCAATCAATATTCTTTCTTCCTCGTTCCCTTCTGTTCCTCCTTCCCTCTCTTTCATTCCTTCCTCTGGATCTAGAGGATGATCAAAAGAGTAAAGGCCATCAAATATTGTGACAAAATTCCATGTGAAAAACAATTTCAAGTGAAAAACAATTTCAGGTGAAAAACAATTTCAGGTGTAAAATGTACACTCAAATTT
>NW_011451391.1:0-514 GCF_000754665.1 Bison bison bison | reverse complement strand
AGTGAGTTCAAAGGGCTTCCCAGGTGGTATAGTTGGTAAAGAATCTACTTGACAATGCAAGAGATGCAAGAGACATGGGTTCAGTCCCTAGATCTGGAAGATTCCCCTAGAGAAGGAAACGGAAACCCACTCCAGTATTCTTGCCTGGAGAATTCCATGGACAGAGGAGCTTGGTGAGCTATAGGCCATGGAGTTGCAAAGAGTCAGACATGACTGAGCATGCACTTCTTCCTTAGTGAGTCCAAAATCTGTTGGGGTTAGGTCAACAAGCTGGAGACTCAGAGAAGAGTTGCAATTAAGAGACCAAGGAAAGTCTCCTGGCAGAATCACTTCTTGGTCAGGGGATATCAGTCTGTTCTATCAGGGCCTTCAATGATTGAACGAGGGCCACCTACATCAAAGAAGGCAATTTGCTTTACTTAAAGTACACTAATTTATATGCTAAAAGGGGACAACAGAGGATGAGATGGCTGGATGGCATCACTGACTCGATGGACATGAGTTTGAGCGAACT
>NW_011451390.1:0-534 GCF_000754665.1 Bison bison bison | reverse complement strand
TGCCTTCTTTCATGGACCTATCTGAGGGAGGCTCAAAAAAAAATATATGTGTATATATATATATATATATACACACACACACACACACCCACATACTACTGGCAAGGGGATGTTTTAATGGAAGTAATGAAAGAGCACCAGTTATGGTTCTGGGGTGACCAGAGAGAAGGAGAAAGACGCTGTGAGTGGACAAGATGAAGAACACACCATAAGGAAAATGGGAAACAAGATTGGAAAACTGGAGAGAGAAAACCCTTGCACCCGTCTCCCAACACATCCTGTGTACAAATGCTGCCAATCCCCGGTCTCCTGGTGTTGTCACTTAGAGCAAATCCAGAATCTGTTAGGAGAGGGGAGGGGGAAGGTGGGGGCAGGAGCCAGCCAGTGGCATTCTGAACAGACAGAAATTACATTTCCACACAACACAGGGAGCCCAGCAAGGAGGGCACTGCCGTCTATCGAGGCAGACTTTAGGTATAGCACGAGGTTAGCATCTTCGTCTGTAAAATGGATACGAGACTCATCTGTAGCTCA
>NW_011451389.1:0-534 GCF_000754665.1 Bison bison bison | reverse complement strand
AGAGTGAGCTCCTTGAACACTGTGGCACTGCCACAGTCACTGGTGCCGTTCTTTCCTTCATGCCACTGCTGCCCGTCTCCTTTCCATCTTCTAGTCTCCATTTCCCCACCCCACCCCCATTTTTTAAACTGTTGCTTATATTCCTCTCTTTCTGTCACTTACCTTCCTTAAAATATTTTAGTGCCTGACAGTATTCAAGGCATTTTGCTTGTCTGGGACGTGGAATGGGTCTTACCCTCAAAGAGTTTGCAATTTCATGCGTGCTCAGTTGTGTCCAACTCTTTGTGACCACATGAACAGTAGCCCACCAGGCTCTTCTGTCCATGGGCTTTTCCAGGCAAAAACATTGGAATGGGTTGCCATTTCAATTTCATAGTAGATATCTATAAGTAACTGAAGTTATGTTATATTACTAAGGAAATATAAGTAAAAGGTGCAAAGTAATAGTTGCCATAGGAATGGTACAGAAAAGGGGCTAGGCTAATGATTTCCGAGGAGAAAATAAATGTTTCCAGCTAGACAGATGGCAAGGTT
>NW_011451388.1:0-534 GCF_000754665.1 Bison bison bison | reverse complement strand
GCGTGAACATCCTGAAGCCTTTGTTACCTTATCCGGGAACCAGATATGCTCCATTCCTTCAGCTTGATGGATGCTAATGTTTGTATGGAGGCAAGAAGGCCTTTAGCGATGGAAAAGTGGTACTGAAGACACTGTTCTGTTTCTTGCTCTGGCCTTTGCTTATTCTCATCTGTGTTCTGAAACTATACTGCAATTCTGATAGGTCATTGTTGACAATGGCAAGTAGCAATCTGTCTGGAAGAATTATAAATGAGGCAAAGAGCAGGTGGTTAATGCAAAAGGGATCTCAAATAGGAAGCATGTGTCTCTCTCCCTCCAGACCTCCTTTACTCTGTTGTCCTGGATATTAAATTAGCTGCTGAGCTTTCTTGAAAGCCTATTATTCTCAGGATGTCATTCGGACAATTTGACTCAATAGTTATTAGATGGAAAGTAATTCTCTCTCTCTCTCTCTCTCTCTCGTGTGTGTGCGTGCGTGCGTGTGTGTGTGTCTGGGAGGAAGGGAGGTGAGAGGAAAATAGAAACTTTTTTCAG
>NW_011451387.1:0-534 GCF_000754665.1 Bison bison bison | reverse complement strand
GGAGAATCCCAGGGACGGGAGAGCCTGGTAGGCTGCCGTCTATGGGGTCGCACAGAGTAGGACACGACTGAAGCAACTTAGCAGCAGGTGCTATAATAAATGTTTTATATAAAAAGGAGGTGCTTATATATTCTCAGAATCTACTGGGGTGGAATATAGCAGGCACTCTTGGGTAGATCACACTAACCTCCTTTTCTCTCAGAACTACCACCATGATCCTGATCTGAAAAAGAGTATCAGATTTTAATTGGCCCAGTGTCTGAGGGATTTGAATTTTTTTTTCCCCTTGAGTATGACAGACTCAGTCATTGTTCCTGATGTGATAAGATTCTAAAAAGAAGACTCCTGAACACCTACTGCTAGAGGTCCTGATGTGTTTTGATCTTATCCTTCCAGGAGCCACTTATTCTAATCTGCCTTGATTACTATGACATAGGCAAGTATTCTTTCAATAAATTCAACATTTTCTTTAAGTTGGTAAAAATCAATCTCTGTTATTTGCAACCAAAGAACTCTTTTTTTTTTTTTTTTGCT
>NW_011451386.1:0-534 GCF_000754665.1 Bison bison bison | reverse complement strand
TTTGTCCATTGAACATGTAGTACCTACATAGTGCCGGACATTGTATGAAGTAAATGGGAAACACAGATGACTAAGGTATGGGGAATTTGGCAGTATCTAAAAAAAATAAAGGGAATTCCTTGGTGGTCCAGTGGTTAAGAATGCGCCTTGCAATGCAGGAGACTAGGGTTCCACCCCTGGGTCTGGGAACTAAGATCCCACATGCCATGGAGCAACTATTAAACTTGCTCACCTTGGAGCCTATGCACCACAACTAGAGAGTCCGTGTGCCACAATGAAAAGATCCTGCCAGTCACAAGGAAGATCCTGTGTGCCACAACTAAGACCTGATGCAATCAAATAAATAATAATAAAAATAAAATATGTACCTTCATTTTGGTACACAATTTTACTTCTAGGAAATGTCTACAGAAAAACACATGCTAAGATTATATGCAAGCAAGTTCATCTGAAGCATTCTTTCTAATACTATAAAACATTAACTCCAAGATCCCCATTTTATTTTACATTTTAATCTCTCTAAAACGGTGTGTC
>NW_011451385.1:0-533 GCF_000754665.1 Bison bison bison | reverse complement strand
AGAAGTGACCTTCTCAAGCTTTTTTTTTTTTTTTAACTGTTCTCCAGATTCCATCAATACAAAAAGGAAGAAAGGAAAGAGAAAGGGAAAGAATGAGAGCCTGAAAATGAGTTTCATTGTGCTACTTTGCTTCACACCAGGTCGGGCAAATAATTAGATCTAAATAAGCAGGATTGTCTGAGTCACTGAGTGGTGTACTCTGTAAACTTACAGAGTTTAGCTGAATTGATTTTGATGTGTATGTGAAAGGCTTTGTAACACTTGAAGACAGTGATTTTTGTTAAAGTGTGGTCCCTGGATTAGCAGCATCAATATTACCTGAAAACTAGTTATAAATGCAAAATCTCAGCTCCCACTCCATACCAACTGACTCAGAAACTCTGGAAGTAAGCTCCCATATCTGTTTTTAGCAAATCCTCCAGGTGATTTTTGGACTTGATGAAGTTAAAAAACTTCTGCATCTAGACCAGTGGTTATCACTTCTGGCTGCACATTAGAATAACATGGAGCTTTGTAAAATATTGAGGCTAGGT
>NW_011451384.1:0-534 GCF_000754665.1 Bison bison bison | reverse complement strand
CTCCAGTATTCTTGCCTGGAGAATCCCATGGACAGAGGAGCCTGGAGGGCTACAGACACGACTGGTGGCAGAGGTCTACCTAGCCCCCATCTCCTCCCTCTTCCTTGCCCACCTCTCTTGGACCCTTCATTACGTATACCACAGAATGCTGGATCTAGAACAGACGTATTTGTCACTCTTATAATTACTGAATGCTCTTCTCCCCCATTAGGCTTTAAGCTCTATGAAAGTGGTGTTTCAGTCTGTCTTGATCACTGTTGTGTCCTCGCTACCTGAGAGCATGCTGACACACAACAGGTGTTTAATACTGCGTAGGCCAAAAAGTTCACTTGGGTTGTCCATAAGCTGTTATGGAAAAACCAGAATGAACTTTTTGGCCACCCCAATAGATTTTTTTTCCTGCATGAAGGAATGAATCAGTTGCCTTTTCTCTACATCATGCAAAGAAATAGAGGAAAACAACAAAATGGGAAAGACTAGAGATCTCGTCAAGAAAATTAGAGATACCAAGAGAACATTTCATGCAAAGATGGG
>NW_011451383.1:0-534 GCF_000754665.1 Bison bison bison | reverse complement strand
CCTGGGTTGGGAAGATCCCCTGGAGGAGGGCATGGCAACCCACTCCAGTATTCTTACCTGGAGAATTCCACAGACAGAGGAGCCTGGCAGGCTGCAGTCCATGAGGTCGCAAAGAGTCAAACACGACTAAGCACAGCACAGCACAGCAGAGCTGTCTAGTACAAAGAACTCTACTCAATACTCTGTAATAGCCTATATGGGAAAATAATCTAAAAAATAATAGATATATGTATAACAGATGCACTTTGCTATACACTTAAAACTAATACAACATTGTAAATCAACTATACTCCAATAAAATATTAAAAAGTAAAATAAAATAAAAAACCTTGGGAAAATAAAAATCTACTTGAAAAAAAATTCTATTGAGATATTTTGGGCCTCAGGTAGTTACTTTAACTTTTCTCTTGGAAAAAAGTTCCAAAGTTTAGCCAAAAATAGTTCCCCTGATAAACATTGAAACCCAACCTATATTTCTTGAAGAAAAGGTTTTTCAAGAAAATCTAGACTACATAGAGCAGTGGGAAAGAAATG
>NW_011451382.1:0-534 GCF_000754665.1 Bison bison bison | reverse complement strand
GGGTTGGGAAGATCCCCTGGAGGAGGAAACAGCAACCCACTCCAGTATTCTTGCCTGGAGAATTCCATGGACAGGGGAGCCTGGAGGGCTACAGTCCATGGGGTCGCAAAGAGTTGGACATGACTGAGAGACTGAACACATATCCACCTACTGCCTGAGCAACAGATCTTTTGCAAGGAGGTCCCTCTGTTTACTCTCCCAGAGCAGCACATGAGGCATTTACAGCCATGTCCACCCTCTCCTCCCCCGCCTGCCCATCTCAGGGTTGGGAGGACCCTTCCTGTGCAAGACAGACCCCTCTCCTGAGTGCTGAGTTCCATCTCTGCACCTCAAGGGCATCCAGCTGTCCCACCCCCCTGGATCTTCAATCTGCCTTCTGATTCTTTCTAAGTCTGTCTTCTCAACATTTGCTCAAACCTCACTCCGCCATGAAAACAAGCGTAACTTTTCTCAATTCTACACCCCCATCTCTAGATTCTACCCTCATTTGACTGTGCTCTTTTTCAAACATGATTTATAAACTTACATCCTGAG
>NW_011451381.1:0-534 GCF_000754665.1 Bison bison bison | reverse complement strand
TTTTAATAAAGTTAAAAAATTAAAATTAAACATAAAATTCAAAAAAATAAAGGTTTTAAAATGTCAAAAGCTGATGGATCTTTCCTATGTATTTAATTTTACAATTAGTAAGTCATACAGAAGAAATATTTCTTAGACCTAATTTTTGCCTTACCATAGCCCTAAGCAACATCCCATGTATCATATACTTAGTAATTGAAGTATACTTGCAGGTGCCAAAGCTACCAGTGAATTTGGCCAAACTCTTGACTTAACAGTCCCTGAAGTCAAATAACGAGTCATGAAGGTTGACATTGATCAGTTCATTTAGTCAAAATGGTCCATCTGGAGCATAAAAACATAGCATAAACAGAAAGAAAGAGAAGGGGGAAAAAAAGGAGGAGGAGATTATCCAGCATGGATCTAGCATTTTGTACTTTCAAATATTTTGTTAATTAGAATTTTTAGTATCATTTTCGGAGAAGGCAATGGCACCCCACTCCAGTACTCTTGCCTGGAAAATCCATGGACAGAGGAGCCTGGTAGGCTGCAGTC
>NW_011451380.1:0-534 GCF_000754665.1 Bison bison bison | reverse complement strand
GAAAAGAAAGTGGCAACCCACTCTAGTATTCTTGAGTAGGAAATCACATGGACAGAGGAGCCTGGCAGGCTACTTACTGTCCACAGAGTCACAAAAGAGTCGGACACTACTGAGCGACTAAACAACAGTGGATCTCACCATGACTATTGCTAATCTATATTAGTAGGAGTTGGCAAACTTTTCTTAAAGGGTCAGATAATGAACATTTTAGACGTTGAAAGCTATATATAGTCTTTGCTGCATATTCTTCTTTGTTATAGCTCTTTAAAAATATAAAACAATTCTCAGATTGTGCCCACCACAAAAATATTCTGTGGGATGGCTCTGGGGCCATAGTTTGCCCAATAGACCACTATAGGGAAATGTTGAATACCAGAAGTTTGGCCTAATAAGCTCATTTTTATTACAATACTTATAATAGTACTTACAGTTACACTAAATTAAGAAAACATCGTTTCTGGCTCCAGCCTATTATTATCCACTAAAACCACAAGCTTCCCTGAACAACATGTTGGTAAGTGAAAATATGGGGCT
>NW_011451379.1:0-534 GCF_000754665.1 Bison bison bison | reverse complement strand
GCTACAGCACATGGGGTCGCAAAGAGCTGGACACTTTTGAGTGGCTAACGCTTCATTGCCAAGACCTGAATATCAAGAACTTACAGATATTTTAGGGTCCTTGCGTATCAGACACTGTGTATAAACAACTTCAGAGCCCTTGATGTCATCTGTTCTAAGCTGCCTGAGCACTGGCTGACCTCACCACTGCACAACCAGACAGGTGGTTGTGCATGGTGTTCACACAATGTGCTTCATCCCTTTCACCTATACTGTGCAGTTCTTATCTCCAGCCCATGCTGCATGCCTCTTAGTTCCTGCTTCTGCTCTATGATCACGCCTCTGCATGCACACCCTAGAATTTCAGAGCACTTAATGAACTATGGGGAAAATCTTTGACCACTGAAAGACAGCAACTAATGGATTTTTTCCCAACCACCAAATGATTATCTGGGAATGTATTTTTTTTTACACTTCTTGACTAAAAGCAGTGGCCAGGTCAAAAATTTCATTCTCCTATCCCCTCTCCTTCCTTCCCACATTGCCTTTTTTCTC
>NW_011451378.1:0-534 GCF_000754665.1 Bison bison bison | reverse complement strand
ATCATCTTAAAATTTTAGTTGGGGAAGGGAAGGAAATATGGCACTAAACTATGAAATCACACAGAATCATAGATTCTTGGAGCTAGCTAGAACTTTTGATGACCTAATATAGCCATCAACATACCCTTACTTTTCTATATAAGTCCAAACTGATTAAGTGAAATTCTTAAAGCCATTTGTTTCTCCAACACAAATATATTGGAGTTTCTCCCCTTAATCTGGGAATATGTGTTACTTTCCTAGGTCTGTCATAACAAAGTACCACAAACTGGGTAGCTTAAACAACAGACATTTATTGTCTAACGGTTCTGGAGGCTAGAAATCTGAGATCAAAATGTTGGCTTGAAGTCTGAAAGCCCTTAGGAGGAATCCTTCCCTGTCTGTCTTAGCTTCTGGTGAAGGCCAGCAATCCTTGCCATTCTTTGGCTGTTGATGTATCACCCCAGTTTCTGCTTCCACCTTCACTTGGTGTGTTCTTTTTCTTTTCTTTAAAAAAATGTGTTTATTTGGCTTAGTTACAGCACACGGGGTCTT
>NW_011451377.1:0-534 GCF_000754665.1 Bison bison bison | reverse complement strand
GAATAAAAATAGGAAATGATAGGGAAACTCTATTTAATTGTATTCTTTGGAGAGCATCAGGACATTTGGTTTCATTTTAGGAAGAAAATAAAGAGCAGCCCCAAAGGCAAAGTGCTTCCCAAATCTGCCTGCTGTTTTCTTGCTTCATCCTCAAAATTACTTTGCTACCAGATTTTATCAGTGGTGTGGGCCGTTTTGTCTTCACATGTAAGCTTAAAATTATAGACTTTTCTCTCCTTTTATATTGTGTCCTGGGAGTACTGAAGGCAGGGAGAACAGTGGACGATGTAGGTTTAGCTTCTGTTGTCTCTGGCTGATGGGTGCCAAGCAAGGGATCACACTTTTGCATTTACTTTAAAGTGAGCATGACTGGATATTTTTCATGACTGAATGTTTCCATGTTAGGGAAAATTTCAGAATTTTGAATGAGATACTCTTCTGTGACAACAATAAAGACAATCAGATCAGATCAGTCGCTCAGTCGTGTCCGACTCTTTGCGACCCCATGAATCGCAGCATGCCAGGCCTCCCTGT
>NW_011451376.1:0-534 GCF_000754665.1 Bison bison bison | reverse complement strand
TTTTTTTTTTTTTTTAAGGATAGGAGGGATTTGAGTATATTCATGGTGTCAGGTTAACTTTAGTGTCTTATCAAAACTCTCTACTTCATTCACCTTTAAAATCCTTGTGTTTGGCCTTTTTAAAATGAGCACAGGTACATTGTGACATTTCAGTCAGCTGTCTGCCAGTAAGTAGGCTTTCTTAATATCCATGATTTCGGATTACTTGAAGGCTATCACATTCCTATCACATAAGCTGATACCTTTGTATACTGCTGGCAGCTGGTGTTTTACATAAAAACAGTGCAGTGGGAAAATGATCCAGAAAATAGTCTTCCTAGAATTTGTTTTAAAGTTGATTTTAGCAATCTTTTTCTTTCAAATCATGAAAGATGGAATAGGATTTTATCTATTGTATATCTCTTAAGATGTATAAGAATGCATGAAGTGGTAAATTAATGAATCATGAAGTTTCAGAAAAGGATAAAATGGCAGCTATCAAGGATAGAAATGTAAGCATATTTTCCTTGTGTAATGAAAAAATACAGCTATATT
>NW_011451375.1:0-534 GCF_000754665.1 Bison bison bison | reverse complement strand
GAGATATGGATTGTCTCCTGACCTTGTGACCATCATCATCCCTTGTTCCCTTGGTAATGGTTACTGTACATTTGGTTTTCTGATCTTCATCACTGACGAAAGAAACTTCTTGTACTACGGCCTATATATACTCACAGAAAAATCATTATAGCACCTTTGCTCCATCAGAGCTTGGGTCCCCGTGTCTTTCTTTCTTTCTCTCTCTCTCTTCAGCTGATTCCTCGGACCACAGAGACCCGTCTTGCTCACTCTCCTGCCCAGGCTTCTAAGACTCGCTAGAGAAGGTGCGCTGTGCCTTCACCCCCCATCGAGAGGGTGCCCGGTGCCTTCGTGAGAGACCAAGTCCTGTGTCAAGGACTTTATTGGTTTTCTGCGTAAACCAGGGAGTATTAGCCTCTTTCTCTCTTTCACTTTCTTATTGTTGCCTCCAGACCACCAGGTCCCGGTCCATTAAAGGACCCCAACAAGTGGCGCCCGAACAGGGACACTGGTGTACGCGGCATTTCGGTCGGAGGGACTCAGGACCTATTGAGG
>NW_011451374.1:0-534 GCF_000754665.1 Bison bison bison | reverse complement strand
GGACAAGCAGCACGGAACTTACTTGTTTTAGAGGTAGGGGTTCTGACAGAAAAGGAAAAAAAAAACCAGTGGCATCACTTTGAAAATCTCTTACTGTGAACTGCCATAGAAAAGTTAAAATTTACATGAATCCCACTGATAAACTGTAACATTAAAAAAATGGAAGAATAAAGAAATGGTGTTTTTCAGTTATGATAATAAAGGAAGCAATTTTCTTTTGTGCCTGGCAATTACACTGAAAACATAACTGCAAGTCAAATTTAGCTGAATCTTTGAAGAAGTAGAGCAGGGTAAGAGACTCATTTGTGGGTTCTGAGAATCAGCTTGATCTTTCCTTCCATCACAAAAATCAAAAAGGTTATTGTAACTTGAGAAGGAAAAGCAAGATTCAACAATGGCTGAGATGAAAGACACCGGGAGCAGATTTGCTGCCTTTTCAGTATTTTCTAACTGGGCATCCTGTCTCCAACTGGATACTCTTCTAATTGATTCTTCAAAATCTTAACTTCCAATAATTAAACTTCCATGGGGTCG
>NW_011451373.1:0-534 GCF_000754665.1 Bison bison bison | reverse complement strand
TTAATACAGTTTCCTTTTGTCGTTTTGGTATCATGCATCAGTATAAATGAATTTTTCTTTTTAGTGAGATATGATTATATTTAATGTTTGAACTTTAAAAATCTAATTTTAGATTGTATATATTTTGGTAAATGCACGTTTCATAGAAACTCAGGCATTGATTGCTAAAATGTGAGCACAATCTGTTCAATTCAATATTAATGAAATGAAATAAAAGCTTCTAGTTTATAGAAAATGGATCTCCTAATTTTTGGTGGGGGTTGGATCTTGCAAAAGGAACACCTTGGTTTCTTACTGTTGAAGCTGAATGAATTCCACAGAGTAAAGCACTCTTTCCTCAAGCGGATTATCTTCATGCATAAAAGTTTCATTGATTATTGAACTCCTCTAAACGTGGATTCTATGTGTAGGGAAGTGAATCATCTTGGGTCTGACCAGCAATGACACCTAGGCATGTGTAACTTACAGCAGAAATTAAAGGAAGGGGGAGTTGGCCTGGTTGAATGAGGTATCTTGCTATGTCAGAAGATTGAT
>NW_011451372.1:0-534 GCF_000754665.1 Bison bison bison | reverse complement strand
TTCTCTGCTATCTTCACAGATTAAAAATAAACTCAGATGGGTAGGTGGTATTTCAGGGGTTTATAATAACCATAATTTGCAGTTATTACACACCTATACTTATTAAAGTCTATGCCACTGCTTTATATGTAGTACATGCATTCCAGCATTCATGCAGGATAGGATTTACCCTAACCCTATGCTACTGGAAGTTAAGGTAAGAAACCTGAGCTATGACTGAGGACCACTGACTCCAGAAGAGTGGAGCCCTATAATGTTCTGCTCCTCAGAAGACCCCAATAGCTTTGCACACATCTGGCTCATCCTGTCTTCCAATCCAGAACTCCCAAGAAATTAATGCCTTGGTTCTGAGGAACACAGCCTCGGATGAGTGGAGGGTGCAGTCTGAGTCCAGTCAGGAGTTAGGAAGAGGTCCCTGAACGAGGGGCTAGAGGACTACTTAGCCCAGAACAGAGGAGACTTTGAAGACCCAGCCCTGATGTCAGCCATACATGGTCCAGGACAAAGCTTTCTGGCTGAAGTGCCCCTTTCCAG
>NW_011451371.1:0-534 GCF_000754665.1 Bison bison bison | reverse complement strand
TTTGTCTTTTCTTTCAAGTGATGCTGAATCAAACCTCAGTCACTGAATTTCTCCTCCTGGGAGTGACAGACATCCAAGTACTGCAGCCTGTTCTCTTCGTGATTTTCCTTGCAACTTACATTGTCAATGTGGCTGGGAATGCAGCCATCCTGATGGTTGTCATCTCTGATCCAAGACTCCATTCCCCTATGTATTTTTTCCTGGGAAACCTGTCATGTCTAGATATCTGCTACTCCATGGTGACTCTGCCAAAGATGCTGGAGAACTTCCTCTCTACACACAAAGCAATTTCTTTCTTGGGATGCATAAGCCAACTTCATTTCTTCCACTTGCTGGGCAGCACAGAGGTCATGTTGTTGGCCATGATGGCCTTTGACCGCTTTGTGGCTATCTGCAAACCACTTCGTTACACTATTATCATGAATCATCAGGTCTGTACCCAGATGGCTGTCACTGTCTGGATCTTTGGGTTTTTCCATGCCCTGCTACACTCAGTAATGACATCTCGTTTAAACTTCTGTGGTTCCAACCACA
>NW_011451370.1:0-534 GCF_000754665.1 Bison bison bison | reverse complement strand
GAACTGGATTACACGTTCCTTTCATGTGCTTGACCCACACACCAGCCATGTACTTATCCTTGTATTAATATTAAAAGTACTTACTACTGGGACTTCCCCGATAGTCCGGACGTTAAGACTCTATGCTTCTAGTGCAGAGGGTGAGGGTTCCACCTGTGGTTGTGGAACGAAGATCCAACATGCTGTGAGGCACAGCTAATAAATAAGAAAATAAAGATCCACAGAAATGGCATCATTGATCCCAGATGACATTTAAGATAAGGTAACTGTACTCATTACTTGTCTACCCTACTAGAAACTGTTTGAGCGCGTAAAGAGTGTCTTGTGCCTGTCATATATATGGTGTTCAGCTGGTCTCTAAAATGCACAAGAACAAGTGTGAAAAAAAGTAACTATAGAAGGAAGAGAGGCAGGAAGGCTGACCGCAGTGGAAAGTCCTAGAAGTGGGAATGGATCATGAGGAGAAAGGGGCTGGCATTAGTACTGAGCTTACTATTTATTGTACCAGTTTCTCTCATTAAATCTTCCTGACAG
>NW_011451369.1:0-534 GCF_000754665.1 Bison bison bison | reverse complement strand
TTAGTATTATTTGTAATCAAAATTTTAAGTGCATTTTTTAAAATGTACTGTCTCTCAATCCAGTTCTTCTTTTATAGAACTGTGTGCCAGTGACCATGTGACAGGTTCTATTTCTGCTGGAGTGGATAGATATCTTGATCATATCCTTAATGGTAGCAGAGGAAAGCCAGTGCTCTGCCCTTGCCATTTTGGGAGGTCTGCACAGCAGTACACCGTGGCACTCCGCCCACGTTTTTCCCCTTAAGAAAAATATACGCAAATAATAAGAAACAGCTGCTGCTTCCCTACACTGGTGCAGTTCCGAATTTAGCCTATAACTCCTGCTCATGAACCTTGTGTTCCACACTAAAAATTGGGAAAAGCCTCTGCTGGTGGGGTCCAGTTGAGTATGTTCATTTTCCTTTCTAGTATAGAGGGAAAAACAGTATTTTCCTCTTCAGGAAATTTCTCTTGTGGCTTGAGTTTTACTGGTGGCCTTTAAAGGGGGCCAGTTCCATCTGGGCTCAGTTATCATTCAGGTTCTCTTTTTTTTTT
>NW_011451368.1:0-535 GCF_000754665.1 Bison bison bison | reverse complement strand
TCTTCCCAACCCAGGGATCAAACCCAGGTCTCCCGCATTGCAGGCGGATTCTTTACCAGCTGAGCTGCAAGAGAAGACCAAAAATACTGGAGTGGGTAGTCTATCCCTTCTCCAGTGGATGTTCCAGACCCAGAGATTGAACCTCCTGCATTGCAGGAGGATTCTTTACTAACTGAGCTATGAGGGAAGCTATTTTACAGGCCATATAGTTGGTACATTGCTTCCATTCTTACCCTCTATAATCCTTTCTCCCCTCAGCAATCAGAGTCATCTTTAAATAGGATAAATCAGATCATGTCATTCCCCCATTTGTCAAAGATCCAATCACATCTTTCATATATAGAATAGAAACCAAACTCTGGCCACCATAGTCTATGAAGGCTTTGAAAATCTGGTCCCTCTGCTCATTGTTCACCTTTCTTCCACTCACTTTCTATATAACCAGTCTTCTTTCTGATAGAAGAACAAGCCATACTCATTCTCACCCTAAGACTTTTGCTGTATCCTGCATCTGTATGCTGGAAATTACTGTGAC
>NW_011451367.1:0-535 GCF_000754665.1 Bison bison bison | reverse complement strand
GGGGCCAGCGCAGACTCTGATCTGGCCCAACTCTTGCGTATACTTGCCCCCAATATCACTGCTGCCAAAGTTAGACTGGTCTCCGAACACTTGTTGTCTATTCCCATAGTCCAGATGCAGGTTTTACCAAGCTCATTGTGAGGGTTTAATTCATAGCTTATGTAGCAGCAAGGCCAGATTTCCATTCTTTTCCTTAGTGGCACCACTCCTGGGGCTCATCTTTGGCTTTTCTCTACCTCTGCCTGTGTGTGACCCTCAGGCATCTGTCCCCTAATCAGGCAAGAGGGAGCAAAAGCAGCAGCTGACTGGGGCACTTACTCACTCAGATTGGGGTTGGGGGGAGGGGTATGATGGCCACAGCTAAGGTGTTGCCAAGTGCCTGCTGAGGCAGAGACCAGAAGGCAGCTGCAATAGAGTAGGGTGTACTTGCTCTGGTGGGAGTCCCTCCCAGTGGCCACAGAAGCAGGGGCTGCCATGTGAGGGCTATGGTTACCCCACCCCTTGCACACCAGTCAAGAATGACACCTCATTTCCC
>NW_011451366.1:0-535 GCF_000754665.1 Bison bison bison | reverse complement strand
ACCTGTTGATTAAAAAAATTTTTTTAAGTGACTAAATCACTGTTTTGTTGTGTTTACCTAAGGTGTTAGGCTGGGTCCTGATAGCAGTTGTTATCATCCTCCTCCTGATTTGTACATCAATCACTCGATGCCTGTCTCCAGTTAGTTACCTGCAGCTGAAATTTTGGAAAATCTATTTGCAACAGGAGCAACAGATTCTTAAAAGTCAAGCCACAGAACATGCAACGCAACTGGCGAAAGAAAATATCAAATGTTTCTTTGAGTGCTCACATCCACAGGAATACAACACTCCAAGCATTAAAGACTGGCAGCAGATTTCATCACTATATACTTTCAATCCAAAGGAGCAGTACTACAGCACTTTGCACAAATACGTGAACAAAAAACAGAAGAATCAAAGTAGCACATCTTCTGAAGAAGATGCAATGGTTCCTGTTCTTGGCTTTGTAGATTCATCTGATATGAACAGCACTACAGACTTATGACCTTGTTAATGAATGAGAAAAGAAAGCTCTTCTGAATTATTGATTCCTTT
>NW_011451365.1:0-535 GCF_000754665.1 Bison bison bison | reverse complement strand
GGAGAAGGGACTGTCTACCCACTCCACTTTTCTTGCCTGGAGAACTCCATGGACAGAGGAGCCTGTAAGGCTACAGTTCATGGGGTTGCAAAGAGCCAGACATGGCTGAGCGACCTTTACTTTCACTTTGGATAGACTACATTTTTCCTGCAGTTTATTAGGCAGCAAGATTTATCTCAGTCTGCTTTCCCTCTTCAATCTACAATATACATACATACACACAAACATACACACACACACACACACACAGACACACACACACACACAAAGCAAACAGAAATAGAGATGCTCTCGCTATTGATTTCTGAACTATAGGAAAACGCCTCAAGCACTGCCTAGGATAAAACAGCTGTTGTGAAAACGAATCTTTTAATAATTAAATTTAATAGAATTTAAAAATAGATAAGAAATGCATTCCATTTATTTTGCAATAGACTTAGATGCAGTTAATTTTTAAAGAGACAATCAAGTAAGTATTCACTATTCTATTGAATTTTTCTAATATGAAATACCATTAATTTCTGCATATCCATTT
>NW_011451364.1:0-535 GCF_000754665.1 Bison bison bison | reverse complement strand
TGGTATTATAAGTCCCTTGTTAATATCACATATTTTGGTTGACAGCTTGAGTCCGCTAGGAATGGCAGCCCCAACTATGAAAGAAAGGCAGGCTTGCTGGGGAGCCCGCGATGAGTACTGGAAGTGTTTAGATGAGAACACAGAGGACGCTTCTAAGTGCAAGAAGTTAAGAAGCTCATTTGAATCAAGTTGTCCCCAACAGTGGGTAAGTTACACTTGCACATGTTGCTGTTCACTGTCAAAATACATAGAGCTTATAGTGAGTGGTGAACTATGAAATGAAGGACCCTCTGAGGTGTGTCAAGTCAACAGTTTCTGTGAGCCGCAGAGAAAACCTTGTCCGGTAATACAGGCTTGTTTTATGTACATATCGCGCAGACCTTTGGAAAATGTCACCAGACTCTTTAAAGTTCCTTGAAAAACAAACTGGGGTCTGGACTCAAGACTACTGTGATAAATAACCAAAAAATTCCAACCCCCTAAATTGGTAGATTTTTGCAGGATCTTTTTTTTTTTTTTTTTAAAGATTTATTTG
>NW_011451363.1:0-535 GCF_000754665.1 Bison bison bison | reverse complement strand
TAATCTTTTATATTATTATTATTATTATAAAACCTGAATAACATAGTAGATATCATTTTAACCATTTGTTAGGGTAAAATTCAGTGGTACTAAATAAATGTTGTATAACCATTGCCACTATCTGTACAGCAAACTTTTTTTTTCATCCCCAACAAAAACTCTGTATCTACTAAACTATCTCCCTATCCTCTTCTTCCCTCAGTTCTTGGTAATCACTATTCTACTTTTTGTCTTTATGAATTTGACTACTCTAGGTAGCTCATATAAGTGGAATCATATAATTTGTCCTTTTGTGTGTGGATTATTTTAATTAGCATAGTATCTTTGGGGTTCATCTGCGTTGTAGCGGGTCAGAATGTCCTTTTTTAAGGATGAATAATATTCTATGTATACACATTGTGTTTGTCCATTCATCTGTTGGTAGACTCAGGTTGCTTCCACCTTTTGGCTATTGTGAATAATGTTGCTATGAATATTAATACTCAAATATCTGTTCAAGTACCTGCTTTCAATTCTTTTGGATATATAGGTATTT
>NW_011451362.1:0-535 GCF_000754665.1 Bison bison bison | reverse complement strand
TGGCGTTATTTCATCCCCTTTTTATGGCTGAGTAGTATTCCATTGCTGCACGTGGCGTTATTTCATCCCCTTTTTATGGCTGAGTAGTATTCCATTGCTGCACGTGGCGTTATTTCATCCCCTTTTTATGGCTGAGTAGTATTCCATTGCTGCACGTGGCGTTATTTCATCCCCTTTTTATGGCTGAGTAGTATTCCATTGCTGCACGTGGCGTTATTTCATCCCCTTTTTATGGCTGAGTAGTATTCCATTGCTGCACGTGGCGTTATTTCATCCCCTTTTTATGGCTGAGTAGTATTCCATTGCTGCACGTGGCGTTATTTCATCCCCTTTTTATGGCTGAGTAGTATTCCATTGCTGCACGTGGCGTTATTTCATCCCCTTTTTATGGCTGAGTAGTATTCCATTGCTGCACGTGGCGTTATTTCATCCCTTTTTTATGGCTGAGTAGTATTCCATTGCTGCACGTGGCGTTATTTCATCCCCTTTTTATGGCTGAGTAGTATTCCATTGCTGCACATGGTGTTATATCATC
>NW_011451361.1:0-535 GCF_000754665.1 Bison bison bison | reverse complement strand
CTTTACATGTAATGCAAAGATCCTCCAGTAATGTATCACTAATCCTCCCTTCCATCTTTCATGCTTCAGCTTCCCAAGTGGCTCAGTGGGAAAGAATCCCCTGCAGTGCAGGAGACATAGCTTCTATCCCTGACTTGGGAAGATCCCCTGGAAAAGGAAATGGCATACTGCTCCAGTATTTTTGCCTGGGAAATCCCATGGGTAGAAGAGCCTGGCGAGCTACAGTCCATGGGGTTGCAAAGAGTCAGACACAACTTAGCAACTGAGCACACACGCATACTTTTATTGTCTATGCTGGGATTCCACAAGACATGTCTATCATTTTGCTTTAGACAATCATTAGACTTTGGAAACATGTGAAACTTCATTTTTAGATAAACTTTGTTTATACCGATTTTATGGACCTCCCTGGCAGCTCAGATGATAAAGATCTGCCTGCAATGTGGGAGCGGAGAAGGCAATGGCACCCCACTCCAGTACTCTTGCCTGGAAAATTCCATGGATGGAGGAGCCTGGTAGGCTGCAGTCCACGGGG
>NW_011451360.1:0-535 GCF_000754665.1 Bison bison bison | reverse complement strand
TGTGTGTGTGTGTGTGTGTGTGTGTGTGTGTGTGTCCTGTAATTCACTTGTGATGAACTACTTCTGAGTCATGGTGGAGCTTCATTTTTCTATCCTTACCTCTCAGAATGTGGGTGTCAGTCAGCAGTAGATAAAATGGGTTCTCTCCCCTTCAGGCCCACCTTATGGACAACAGAGAAGTCTAGGCTGGGTAGGAATGAGAAAATCATTCAGTTTCTCCCTCAGGAGCCAGACTTTCTATGTGGGCTGGAAGCTGCTTCAAGAGAAGAGAATCTGATGTGCCCTTTGGCATGTGATTGTAGAGTGACTGTCTGCAGGTCTGATTTGACTCTGTGTGTATTTGTGTAGAAGGAGAGGTGGGTCCTTTTCTAAGGTGAAATTCCCAGTAAGTACTGCCACCGTGGACTTCCCTTGTGGCTCAGCTGGTAAAGAATCTGCCTGCAATGCAGGAGACCTGGGTTCAACCCCTGAGTTGGGAAGATCCCCTGGAGAAGGGAAAGGTTAACCACTCCAGTATTCTGGCCTGGAGAATTCC
>NW_011451359.1:0-535 GCF_000754665.1 Bison bison bison | reverse complement strand
TCTCCTGCATTGGCAGCCGGGTTCTTTACCACTAGCACCACCTGGGAAGCCCTTTTGAGCTGAGTCGTAATCCACAAATAAGATTTCTAAAGCACATTTCCTTACAGAGGTGGCATATCAGCTTATGGGATGTTTGGGGTTGTTGAGTTATATATTATGAGAAGTCATAGGTTATAGGATGTGAGGCTAGAGCAAAAATTGCCAAGATTTTTTACTGCCAGCCTGAGTAGTTAGAACTTCGCCCTATTAATCTTAGCATTTTGTTTGTGTAAGGAAAGGAACGGGATGAGCAGGTTGCTTTTGTGACTTCTGGTTCTCTGGCATGCCCAGAGGATCTGGATTAAACATTTTGAGGGATTCTCCAACTTTTTCACCCATGCTTCAGCAACCAAAGTCATGCCTTTCCTTTTAAAGTAATTTACCTTCTATAAATAATTTTGATGTTTAAACTACAAAATTGAACATACTGAATAGGTCTTTTCCAATGATACATCCCCTTTCAACTTTCTGGAGATTCTGACATGTCTTCCATCAC
>NW_011451358.1:0-535 GCF_000754665.1 Bison bison bison | reverse complement strand
CAGGCTCCCCGGCCCTGGGGTCCTCCAGGCAAGAATACTGGAGTGGGTTGCCATTTCCTTCTCCAGTGCATGAAAGTGAAAAGTGAAAGTGAACTGTTCCATTTTTTAAAAACTGTTAAGCTCTTGAAAGAAATGACATATACCGGCTATGAAATTTTAATATTGCTTTAATGCCGATTTCTACTGAAACCAATGAAAGAAATGTCAGTTGTTCACAGAGAAGGCAGTCATCACTAAGAGAGACCCATAAAGATAGCAGAATGCTGATAAAAACACAATGGTTAAGGGCCTAGGTCTATGCTTTGTAGAGCCAGAAACTCAAATTTTATACGTGTACCCAGCTGGACACACATTAAACAAATTCACACAATACTAATATATAAATTAAGTATACAAATTTGTTCACTTATATTAAGGAAATACACTAGTGAAAGAAAACTTTTAAAAATTTATTTATTTTCTAATTGAAGGATAACTGCTTTACAGAATTTTGTTTCCTGTCAAACCTCAACATGAATCAGCCATAGGTATACAT
>NW_011451357.1:0-535 GCF_000754665.1 Bison bison bison | reverse complement strand
CTTGCTTGCTTTTTTTTTTTTTTAATTTAACTGCTGGGTTCAGGAAAGGTATTATTCATATTTTTTTCCAAAATAATTTAAAATGAAGAGTTAAAGTACTTAAAAAATAACTTCAGTGACCTGTGGATACTGATGACTTAACTGATGGTTTCAGAGAATAAGTTATCATATGTTATTAAATGTTATTAAATGGTCAATGGCCATGCTTAACTATTGGTGATTTTCATTAAGATTACATGATTTAAAAAAGACTCTGCAGCCTTGTCTGCTCTTTAGGAAAAGAAACTTAGATTTTGGTTCCATTTTACTGGGAAATAAAACGTTTGGTATTGCTGTATATTTATCCAAGCAATTTTAAGTGATTAGCCTTTTTGCACAATGAAAAAATGTGCCTATATATAGAAATAAAAGTGTTAAACTTCTTTTACTTTTATCTTTAAAAAATATGATAAAAGTTATTTTTGTAGAGAGATAGAGGTAGCAAACTTACAAGTGCTCGACTTTGCAACTTTCTTTCACAAATGCCACGTGTGAG
>NW_011451356.1:0-535 GCF_000754665.1 Bison bison bison | reverse complement strand
ATTCTTGCTGCTCTTCCTCACACCCTGGGACCTGCAGCTTCCTTTTTCTGTTTGTTAGGCAGAGTGACTAACGCAGGCCCAGGTTAGGGGCATTGGAGGATGCCTCTGTGCCTTCTGAGCCTGAGTTGCAGGTGCCCTCTCCAGGGTCAACATTCCCTGAGAACGTAGCATGTTCAGGGCACACAGCTAGGGACTTCAGGCAGGTGTTTTGTGCCCGCTCTTCCAGAGCCTTGGGCACAATGAGGATGAAACCCGGTGCAAGTGATGGAAGCACACATCCACCTCTAACATCTACACCCACCTCCTTCACTGTACAGGGCAAGGATATAACTTTTGAGGTGTCCCCCTTTTTCTTGGCCTCTTTCTCATGGTCATCTTCTGAAAGTGATGGGAAGTTTGGGTGCACCCCAAAGCTCTGATATGACTCTGTTTGCATTTCACTTGGGATCTGGGCAATGGGTGTGCACACCTGCGGCTTGTCAGGATATGGGCCATCCTCCCTCTCTGAAGGTACCACGGGTGATTTGGAGCTTTT
>NW_011451355.1:0-535 GCF_000754665.1 Bison bison bison | reverse complement strand
CTGAACTGATGGTTTCATTTTCCCTGGGTAGCTACAAAGAAGTGAAATATATTATTTATGTTTATACTTTTTAAGAAATTACCAAACAATTTTCCAAAGTACTATAAGATTTTACCTTCCCACTAGCAATGTGTAAGAGTTCCAGTTTCTTCACATCCTTTCTAACTGTATTACTTATCTTTGTAATTATAGCCATTCTGATGGGTAGGAAGTAGCATCTCATTGTGATTTTTAATTTTCATTACCTTAACGACCAATGATGTTGAACATCTTTTCATGTACTTATTAGTCATTCATATATCTTACAATAGACATAGATGAAATGCCTATTCAAATTTGTATCTATTGAGATGATCATATACTTTTTAAATTTATTAAAGAAATAATTGCATTAATAGAAATGTTGAACCATCCTTGTACCTTTGGATTAAACCTCACTTGGTTTGATATACTGCTATATTCAGTTTGATCATAACAGTATGGATCACAACAAACTGTGGAAAATTCTTAAAGAGATGGGAATACCAGACCGCCT
>NW_011451354.1:0-535 GCF_000754665.1 Bison bison bison | reverse complement strand
TGTATTTTTGGTATGTGTATTGGGGAGAGGTGAGCGCTACATTCTCCTTCCTACTCTGCCTCCTTGAACCACAAATCTACTAGCTTGTTTAATAGCCTAGTTCCTGTTTATTATGTAATAACACCTCCTCTATTTTCTATTCAGTTCTCTCAGGGTAAGATGATTATGTAATTATTTACTATTTATTGTTTGTATCCCCTACTAGAGTGTAAACTTGTTCAAGGAATGGTCTATATTTCCTCTAACTTTGTAACTCCAACTAATAGTGCCTGCCTATAATAGACAGTGTTAGTAAAAGTTTAAAGAGTCCATAAATGAAATAAACCAATACATATGGAAGTGCATCATAGCTCTTGATAGCTAAGAACAACAGCACACAAAGACCTTGATGGTATAGTGTAAGATGGAAAGCTCTAGACCATGATACAGAAGCAAACTAGTCCAAAAACAAGTCTCGACCATTAATCAGAGTGTCTATAGCCAGAGCCTTTAGAAATGATCAGTCTTCATGCATGTGTGTGTATTAGTCGCTCAG
>NW_011451353.1:0-535 GCF_000754665.1 Bison bison bison | reverse complement strand
CTGCAGGGTCCTCTCTCTCCCTTGGAAGGCTACCTTGTCCAAGGGTCAGAGAGGCCCCTGCAGCTGCCTCCCTGGGCTGACGCCAGCACTCACTGACCAGATGGACCAACTGCGAGAGACCCCAGCAGCCCTGGGGAACGGGTGAAGGGCTTCCACCCTGCCCGGGGTTGGCATGAGCTCCCAGTCCTGGCAAATCCCCTGCCCAGGGCATTTCTGGGCTGCTCACCAGACGCTGCCCCCAAGGGAGAGTGACTCCCAGTGGCTTCTGGCTGGGAACTGGCATCTCTGGAGTGTAGCTCCAGGGCAGCATGGACCAGTGTTGCTGGGGGCCCTGGGACTTGCTGACACAGGAGGTTGCTGAGAGCTCCCTGTTAGAGGGACAGGCCTGCCCTTCTGGGACCCTCGGGGTGCTCAAGGTGGAGAACAGGTGGAAGGGGCGTCTTGTCCCAGGACACAGAGCCGGCCCCGCACCGAGTGTGGCAGGGGCTCCCACTGGGGCCCTGCAGCCCTGCAAGTGAATTGGTGGGAGGGTCCT
>NW_011451352.1:0-535 GCF_000754665.1 Bison bison bison | reverse complement strand
TAGAAATGAGCACACACACACACACACACACACACACACACACAGACACACACATGATTTTCTCCCCACTCAGAGGGATCCGTACAAGGAACCATGGGTCAGGCTCCTTTCTGTTGGCTCATGCCTATCAGTTTAAGTTCACTGGTTCCTACTTGACTTCTCTCTTCTTACTTTCCTAGCTTCAACTAAGATGCCCTGAGGGTCATTTAATTTAGGATATAATTCACTTGAGTTTAACTAGAGAAGGAATTTTCTTCTCCTCAAAGGACATGGCTGCTCCAAATCAGAGTCACTCCCTATTCCTGCAGCATTATGGAGCTCTTCCAATGGTTGCTGCAGTTCTAAGCCTGATGTTCAGCCTGGACTCTCTTGCCAACTAAATGTACTTTTTAAGAGCCAGTTCCTAGTTTTGTTTTTTTTGACATTTTAAAACTGAAAAATAGCCAATTCTATTTTAAAATAGAGAACTGTGCAGTTTTATTCTTAAGTTACTATACCATCTAGGCTGCTCTGTCTATGGGAACTTCTGACAAAT
>NW_011451351.1:0-535 GCF_000754665.1 Bison bison bison | reverse complement strand
TTTACTGTCTGAGCTATCAGGGAAGCCCAAGAATACTGGAGTGGGTAGCCTATCCCTTCTCCAGGGGATTTTCCCAATCCAGGAATCAAACCGGGGTCTCCTGCATTGCAGACAGATTCTTTATCAGCTGAGCTACCAAGGAAGCCCACAAAATTGTTACATAAATTGGGTCTATTCTTGTACTTTGGCTCTTTTTCCATCATCTGACCACTTTTTCTAAGTCTAGTTACACAGTCTTTTATTAGTTATTGTAGCTTCATGTAGTTCTTAGAATGATTAGAAACAATCTTCTATTACATTTTTCTCTAAATTATTTTTTAATTAACTTTAGAAATATCTTGGGTTTTTTTATCCAGTTGGAATTTGGGGGGGTCCTGTGGGATTTTTCACTGAAAATACTAAAGTTTACAGATTAATTTGTAGAGAGCACTTTTACAGTGCCTCGTATTCCTCCATGAGAACATCGCCTGTCACTCCGGTTGGTCGCGTGTCCCACCGTCTTCATTTAGGGTTAGCACTTTTCTCCTACAGGACC
>NW_011451350.1:0-535 GCF_000754665.1 Bison bison bison | reverse complement strand
TGACTCCTAAATATGTTGTTCTTTTTCTGCAATGATAAATGTAATTGATAAATGATAAATTGATAAATATCATAAATATTTACCATAAGTATTTATGAAAATATGATAAATTGATAAATAAATGACAAATGGAATTTATCCTTTGGACCTTTTATTTTTAGTGTAAGAAATGCCACAGATTTCTGTGTATTAATTTTGTATCCTGCAACTTTGCCAAATTCATTGAGCCCTAGTCATTTTTAGTAGCATCTTTAGGGTTTTCTGTGCACAGTATCATGTCATCTGCAATCAGTGATGTTTAACTTCTTTTCAAATTTAGATTTGTTTTCTTTCTTTCTCTTCACAGATTGCTGAGGCTAGAACTTCCAAAACTATGTGGAAGAAAAAGTGGCGAGAGTGGACATCCTTGTCTTGTTCTTGATCTGAGAGGAAATGCTTTCAGCTTTTCACCATTAAGTATGATGTTAGCTGTGGGCTTGTCATAAATGGCCTTTATTATGTTGAGGTAGGTTCCCTCTATGCCTACTTTCTGCAG
>NW_011451349.1:0-535 GCF_000754665.1 Bison bison bison | reverse complement strand
GGCAGGAGCCAAACAGAAAGTCCAAGACTGCTGCTGGCGAGGAGAGGTATGCTAGACGTTGCCTGTAATCCTGAAGAGGAGGGGAAGGGCAGTGTACATTTCATATACCTTCAGTATTCATTATTTCATCTTTATGCTACAACTCTGAGATTAATTGCACTGCGTTGCTCAGAAATGCCTCTGCCAGGATGAAATCTGGGTCTTTTATAAATTGTTCCTTTGTGAAATATCCCCTCTCTATTCTTCTCTATTAATAAACATTTCAATATTTTGGTTAGGGTGTGTGTACTGGGGGAATTTGTTCTTTGTGTTCTGACTGCCTGTGACTTTATGTCATCTAAAATACACAAGTTTGGGGAAAGTGCACGGCTTGCAGGTTTGCACTGTCTCAATGTGATCTTAAAGTAGATGCAGGGATTTTTCTAACAGTACATTTCTGATCAAAAGGTTTATACAACACAAAAATTCTTCAAGATGAGAGGCAAGGAGTTAGCTAGAAAAGAAACAGAAAGAAAGACATACTAAAAGAAGCATG
>NW_011451348.1:0-535 GCF_000754665.1 Bison bison bison | reverse complement strand
CCAGGCTCCTCTGTCCATGGATTTTCCAGGCAAGAGTACTGGAGTGGGGTGCCATTGCCTTCTCCGAAAATGATACTAAAAATTCTAATTAACAAAATATTTGAAAGTACAAAATGCTAGATCCATGCTGGATAATCTCCTCCTCCTTTTTTTCCCCCTTCTCTTTCTTTCTGTTTATGCTATGTTTTTATGCTCCAGATGGACCATTTTGACTAAATGAACTGATCAATGTCAACCTTCATGACTCGTTATTTGACTTCAGGGACTGTTAAGTCAAGAGTTTGGCCAAATTCACTGGTAGCTTTGGCACCTGCAAGTATACTTCAATTACTAAGTATATGATACATGGGATGTTGCTTAGGGCTATGGTAAGGCAAAAATTAGGTCTAAGAAATATTTCTTCTGTATGACTTACTAATTGTAAAATTAAATACATAGGAAAGATCCATCAGCTTTTGACATTTTAAAACCTTTATTTTTTTGAATTTTATGTTTAATTTTAATTTTTTAACTTTATTAAAAATTTTTTAATTTT
>NW_011451347.1:0-535 GCF_000754665.1 Bison bison bison | reverse complement strand
TTAGTGAAAATGATCGTCAATATGGTGGAAAGGATCTTGGAATTGACAACACTTCATCGGATGATGGCTTTTCAGAGAACCTAAAGACTGGTTTTTAAATGCACTTTGATTTCCTTGTCTTAACCTGGGTGTGCAGTCAGAATGTGAGTTCTGGTGGGCATGCCTGCCACCACACAGGCCCTTCCTGCCTGCGGGAAGCCCAGGTACCGTCCCCCACTAAGCCTTGCTGCTCTTCCCTTGCAGGTCTGGGACCTCAGCGACATCGACAAGGATGGGCACTTGGACAGAGATGAGTTTGCAGTGGTAGGTCCCTGCTGAGACTCTTTTCCCCACCCTCCTGAGGATGGAAATGTGCCACTCGTGTGGGGATTTCTGGACTTTTTTCTTTCTTTTTTTATTGGAGTATAGTTGCTTTGCAATATTATGTTAGTCTCTGCTGTACAATGAAGTGAAGTAGCTATATGTGTACATATATTCCCTCCTTCCCACCCTGGATTTTTTTTTTTTCTTGTTTATTTATTTGGCCATGCCTTAT
>NW_011451346.1:0-535 GCF_000754665.1 Bison bison bison | reverse complement strand
TCACCTGTGTGGTGTTGATTGGATGTGGTCTGAGTTTGGAGGGAGTGGCTGGGGTTGATCAAGAAGGACATCTTGGAGAAGGGGATGCTAAGGCTGAGGTTGAAGAGACTACAGAGCTTCTCAAATGAAGGCACCAGGACTTCCCTGGGTGTCCAGCAGTTTTGGAGGCCCAGTGGTTATGCTTCTGGGCTTCCCATTCAGGAGGTACCACTTCCATGCCTGGTCATAGAGTCAGTATCCTGCATACAATGTAGCATAAGAAAAAACAATATCAAATGCTAGCACCTCTGTGATCAAAGGTTGTGAGCTGCACGGTGGTTAGAAAGTGATCTCAAGAGATATGTGACACCCAGAGGGAGGCAGCAGCGTGGGAATAGAGGGCAGCCAGTTCTGCAGTAACCCACTCCCTCCTTCTCCCTGTAATTGTTCTATGTGGGTAACATCACCATTGGAACACCGCCTCAGGAACTTCAGGTTATCTTTGTTTTTTTTTTTTTTTTTAATTTTTTAAAATTTTATTTTATTTTTAAACTTT
>NW_011451345.1:0-535 GCF_000754665.1 Bison bison bison | reverse complement strand
GGAAAGGGTCAGTTTTCATTCCAATCCCAAAGAAGGGCAATGCCAAAGAATGTTCAGACTACCATACAATTGTGCTCATTTCACATGCTAGCAAAGTAATGTTCAAAATCCTTCAAGCTAGGCTTCAACAGTATGTGAACTGAGAACTTCCAGATGTTCAAGCTGGATTTAGAAAAGAAGAAGGAACCAGAGATCAAATTGTCAATATCCGCTGGATCCTAAAAAAGCAAGGGAATTCCAGAAAAAATATCTACCTCTGCTTCCTGGACTACATTAAAGCCTTTGACTCTGTGGATCACAACAAAAAGTGGAAAATTCTTTAAGAGATGGGAAAACCAGACCACCTTCCCTGCTTCCTTACCTCATTTCACAGCCAACGTTTCCCTCTGCCGGTCATGTTGGGAATCGACAGGGCTCTTGGACTCCCCGCCCAGGAGGGGGCACTTAGAGATGTCACCCTACCAATACCAAGTGAAGGTCAAGAGGCAAGTTAGAATCAGACATGGAACAATGGACTGGTTCAAAATTGAGAAAG
>NW_011451344.1:0-535 GCF_000754665.1 Bison bison bison | reverse complement strand
GTTCTATCCCTGGGTCTGGAAGATCCCCTGGAGGAGCGCATGGAAACCCACTCCAGTATTCTTGCCTGGAAAATCCCACGGGCAGGGGAGCCTGGTGGCCTACAGTCCATAGGGTTGCAGAGAGTCGGGCACAACCGAAGCGCACATACACACATGTAGTGGTGGTGATTATTGCCTTAGCAACTGTGACTAATACAGGGAACAAAAATGTCCCCGGCTGGAAGGAAAGGTGAGTGCTTAGGTTTTCAATGGTTTGTTCAGTGCCCAGCACATAGTAAAGACTCAGTGAACAGTAGTTTCAGTGTTGCTATTATTGTTAGTGGTTGGTTGTCTTGGCTTGTGTGTGTGTGTGTGTGTAAGTCACTTCAGTCACGTCCCACTCTTTGAGACACTATGGACTGTAGCCCGCCAGACTCCTCTGTCCATGGGATTCTCCAGGCAAGAATACTGGAGTAGGTTGCCACTTCCTACTCCAGGGGATCTTCCCAACCCAGGGATCAAACCCACGTCTCTTATGTCTCCATTGGCAGGCGGG
>NW_011451343.1:0-535 GCF_000754665.1 Bison bison bison | reverse complement strand
GTGCTACCAACAGTTCGTTGTGGTCCCTTCACTACAACCTTAAATAAGGTGGGAGAGGTTACTGTTGGTGGTGGGTTAACATTTCCATCATTACAATCAACCGAAACACGAAAAGCCATTCACTTTTATTAATTACCATGTATTAATTGCACACATAGTTGAAATAAAACCTTTTACAATCCACGGCATGATCCATGATTAAGCACAGATCAAAAGTACAGAGAAAGATATTCATTTCTCTGTTATAATGATGTGAGACTTGTGATTTTTATGGCTTAGCAAACAAAGGCTAGGAAGCACTTAGCAAGCATGGTATACACTAACTCCATGCCTTTTGCAGGAAGAGTTTCCAATACACTTCGAGGTTATCACAAAAGCTGTGTTTATTTCAACAGTGTCAAGTAGTAATCATGACCTGTGTTGATATTATAAAGATACACCAACATTGCAGTGAACTGTCATTGTGTTCTTAAAATCAAGGATATTACTATTGAAACCTTACAACCGACTTCTGCTTACTTTACAACATGGAAAG
>NW_011451341.1:0-535 GCF_000754665.1 Bison bison bison | reverse complement strand
TACATGCACCTTAAGGGTATTATGCTTAGTGAAGTAAGTCAGAGAAAGACAAATACTCTATGTTTTCCTTTATATGTGGAATCTAAAAAAAATAAATAAAAGAATACAATAAAATAGAAACAGACTCACAGATACAGAGAATAAACTAGTGGTTACCACTGGTGAAAGGGGCTGGAGGAAGGGCAAGACAGGAGAAGATTAAGAGGTACAAACTACTAGATATAAAATAAATAAGATACAATGTAACGTATAGCACAAGGAGTACAGCCAGCATTTTATAACCACTTTAAATGGAATGTAATCTAAAAAAGTATCAAATCACTATGTTTACACCTGAAACCAATATAATATTGTAAATCAACTGTTCAGTTCAGTTCAGTTGCTCAGTCATGTCCGACTGTTTGCAACCCCATGAATTGCAGCCAAGCCTCCCTGTCCATCACATCTCCCGGAGTTCACTCAAACTCACGTCCATCGAGTCAGTGATGCCATCCAGCCATCTCATCCTCTGTCGTCCCCTTTTCATCCTGCCCCC
>NW_011451340.1:0-509 GCF_000754665.1 Bison bison bison | reverse complement strand
CATAAGGGTGGTGTCATCTGTATATCTGAGGTTATTGATATTTCTGCCAGCAATCTTGATTCCAGCTTGCATATGCTTAATACCTGATAAAACTTGCTAAACTCTCAAAACCAACCTCAGTCCTTTCTACTTCCTTCCCTTCCAACTTCAAGGGACTATTCAACGACAAGGCATCACAAACTTTTGGGAAATTCTGCAGGGGCATCTGCACAACATTTTCAGGGACTGATCAGTCTCACCCCTTCATAACTTCTAATACCCTATTTCTCTGCATCTGAGGCACATCATTAAAATATACATGTATCCCCATTACAAAGACCCTAAGAATCCATCTTAGAATTGATGAAACATACTAGCTTGGCTTAATCTGCCAGAGGCTTTTTTTCAGGAGTTGCTGAGTGGAGGAGGGGCCTCTGCTTTTCTCACAGCCTCCATCTGGCCCAGTTTCAGGGTCTGGATTTGCCCTTCCAACTCTGGCCCTAGGCCTACTCTTCCCTCACAAGGCCTTC
>NW_011451339.1:0-535 GCF_000754665.1 Bison bison bison | reverse complement strand
GGAGAAGAATAAAGTAGAACATGAGGAGAGGATAGCTGACAGCACTATTAACAATGGGCAATATCTGTTTATCTCTTCTTATCAACCTCTGTTGTAGATTCTACACATACTGACTCACATTATACTCTAAAAATGTTAGGAAGAAGGAAGGAATACTACAATATTATAGTCTTATTTAGAGTTTAGGAAAAAAAATAAATAAATAAAAGTAGAGTTTAGGAAGCTAAGATAGATTAAGCTTAGGAAATTGCCCAGTTGGCAGACCAGGCAGGACTTATGCCTAGTCTGTCTAGGTTCAAGGTCTCAATTTTCTGTTTTAAAACTTTCAAATCACAGGAATATGCAAGGAATGGTATGATGAATACATATATAACTTCACCAAAATTCACCAGTTGTTGATTTTTTTTTTCTGTATTTGCTTTCTCTCTTCTATCATCTGTATTTTGCTGAACTGTTTGAAAGTAAGTTGCAGAAATTTTTTTTTAAGTTGCAACTCATCCTAAATATGTAAACATACACTTTTTATTTTTTTTTT
>NW_011451337.1:0-535 GCF_000754665.1 Bison bison bison | reverse complement strand
CCAGGCTCCTCCGTCCCTGGGACTCTCCAGGCAAGAACACTGGAGTGGGTTGCCATTTCCTTCTCCAATTCCCTGGAGCAGAGAGTGCCTCATTTCTGCTCTCCATCCTGAACTCCCTTCAGGGTGTGTGGAGACAGGATTCACTCCCCCGTTTAGGCAGATGGCAAATGACCTTGGCAAGCACCAATATAGTAGACAAGTTTATGGCCATTAAGTATATTCACCTTGTTACTCAACCTTCACCACCATCTATTTCTAGAACCTTTTCATTTTCCCAAACTGAAACTGTACTGTTAAAGACTAACTCCTCAACAGTCCACCTTTCCCCAACCCCTGTCCTCTGGGACTACCGCCATTCTGCTTTCTGTCTGTATGAGTTTGGTTACACTAGGTAACGTATATAAGTAGAATCATATAATATTTGTTTTTCTGTGACTGGCTTATTTCATGTAGCGTGATGTCTTCAAGGTTCATCTGTGTTGTAGCATGTGTCAGAATTGCCTTACTTTTTAAGACTGAATAACATTTCATTGTT
>NW_011451336.1:0-535 GCF_000754665.1 Bison bison bison | reverse complement strand
AGCATCAGGGTCTTTTCAAATGAGTCAGTTCTTTGCATCAGGTGACCAAAGTATTGGGAGTTTCAGCTTCAGCATCAGTCCTTCCAATGAATATTCAGGACTGATTTCCTTTAGGATGGGGTAACAGTCAAGGGATAAGAAAAAAAGGCAAGAATGAATTGCACAAATCCCACCTTAGATCCACTAAACTGGAGCTGGGAGAAGCAGCAGTGATGTGATTTTTAGAAAAGACTCCCAGAACAATTCTGACAACCCCGTTTGTACTTGAAGAACCACTGGTCTAACAGCACTTCCTGTGTGATCCTAATTGCTCTACTGGCTTTAGCTATGATCTATGCACTCATGTCACCCTAAATGGCGCAGCCCTAAATTTTGAACACCTAAGGCATTTCCACATTGGGATGGTCCGTAAGTCCTAAAATTCAATATACCTGATACCATTTTTGTAGAGTGGCAGTAGGAGTAGTGGGAGAAGGCAATGGCACCCCACTCCAGTACTCTCGCCTGGAGAATCCCATGGACGGAGGAGCCTGGT
>NW_011451335.1:0-534 GCF_000754665.1 Bison bison bison | reverse complement strand
TATATCTAGAACCTAAAAATAAAATCCAACTCATAGAAGCAGAGTGTAGAAAAGTGGTTACCAGAGGCCAAAAGGTGGGGGAGATAAAGAGTGATTGGTAAAACAGTATGAACTTTCAGCTATCAGATGAATAAGATCTGAGGAGTTGATGTATGCTATAGTGACTCTCATTGATAACACTGTATTGTAGAATTGAAATTTGCTAAGAGAATAGAACTTAAGTGTTCTCACCAGAAAAAGCAGAAAAATAACACGTAATTACATGAGGTGATGAATGTGTTAATTATCAATAGAAGGAATCCTATTACATTGTATGTGTATGTCAAATTGGCACATTGTATACTTTGAATGTCTTAAAATTTTACTATCAATTATAAGTCCATAAAGAAAAAAAAAAGATTCAGTCCCGTGACTCCAGTAAAATGCAGTAGCTTGGAAACTCAGGACAAAAATGTTTTCACTTCTCTATTCCTCTCAAGCCTAATGGTTGTCAGAGTACAAGTGTCAATTATAATTAACATGCAGATACTTCTC
>NW_011451334.1:0-535 GCF_000754665.1 Bison bison bison | reverse complement strand
GAGGGTGTCCTCACGGCATGCCAGCTGACTTCCCCCAGAGCAAGTGACTGCATAGAGTATAATGTAGAAGCCAGAGTGTCTTCTATGACCTGGCCTTCAAAGTCACATGTCATCATTTCTACAACATCTTAATGGTTCACAGGTCAGCTATACACAGTACGGAGGGGACAATACAAGGAGATAAATATCAGAAGGCAAGAATCACTGGGGCTACCACAGGGGCAGGCTGTGAAGAGCCTTGCATGTGTGGCTTGGGAGTTTGGATTTTTAAAAATAATCACGAGAAAGTCAGTGAAATTTGTTATTTTAAATAACGTTGATGAAAGTAATACATGCACATTATAAGAGATTTGGAAAATATACAAAAATACAAAGAAAAAAATATTACCTTACCACCAAAGAGAATCACTGATAACATTTTATTTTACTTTTTTCCAGTCTTCTCCTATTTATAAGGGTTCCCCCCCCCCCACTCTTTATTATAAAGTAAGAAGTTTTTCATATAATTGAAAAAAAAAAAACAAATAGATTTGAT
>NW_011451333.1:3645-3972 GCF_000754665.1 Bison bison bison | reverse complement strand
CAGTCAGTCAGTCAGTCAGTCGT
The DNA here is from genome assembly GCF_000754665.1 of Bison bison bison. Classification (NCBI taxonomy): domain Eukaryota; kingdom Metazoa; phylum Chordata; class Mammalia; order Artiodactyla; family Bovidae; genus Bison; species Bison bison. The sequence goes on along the minus strand of NW_011451333.1, from coordinate 3,949 downwards.
GTCCGACTCTGCGACCCCACAGACTGTAGCCCACCAGACTTCTCAGTCCATGGAATTCTCCAGGCAAGAATACTGGAGTGGGTAGTCATTCTTTCCTCCGGGGGATCTTCCCAACCCTGGTCCCCTGCATTGCAGGCAGATTTTTCACCATCTGAACCACCTGGGAAGCCCTCTTGTGTTTTAACGAACACCTATTATGTGCCAGGAACGATCACAAATAGTTCCTGGTTTGTTCCAAAGAGTCTCAGAGAGAGTGCAAGCACAAGCATGTTTAATTTTGGAAAAAAAAAAAAAAAATTTAAGG
>NW_011451333.1:0-535 GCF_000754665.1 Bison bison bison | reverse complement strand
CTACCGAGCCTGTGCTCTAGAGCCGGAGAGCCGCAACTACTGAGCCCATGCGCTTGAAATACTGAAGCTCAGTTGCTTAGAGCCTGTGCTCCACAACAAGAGAAGCCCTCCGAAAAGCCCCTGCACTGCAACTAGAGAAAGCCTGTACGCAGCAACAAAGACTCAGGGCTCAGCATTGCCAGGTCATTTAAGTTTTTTTAGTAGGTGCCAGGAGCCTGTGACTTTATGTAAATATTTGCAAATTTCGAGTGTTTGTAAGTAATTTAAAAATTGCAAAATGCTACCTAGGTCAAAGAAAAGGTATCTGTGGGCCAGATGTTGCTTGTGTGCCATTTCTTTCCTATGTAAATTCCATTAGCCTCAAAATCATTGCTGAGAAATACACAAGATACAACCAAGAACAAAAGTCATACCAAGATAACATTATTAGGTTAAGCTTCAGGTGACTGAAACTTACAGTGTAACAAGGAAGAACATATTTATGATATGTAGAATAACATGTTTGCAAATAAGAGTATTTGGAAAAGTTAAGATG
>NW_011451332.1:0-535 GCF_000754665.1 Bison bison bison | reverse complement strand
CATTTTTCATTTTCATGCACTGGAGAAGGAAATGGCAACCCACTCCAGTGTTCTTGCCTGGAGAATCCCAGGGATGGGAGCCTAGTGAGCTGCTGTCTATGAGATTGTACAGAGTCGGACATGACTAACATGACTTAGCAGTAGCAGCAGGACTATTTTTAGCACATATAGCTCAGTATAGGGTGATTGCTATTGAGTGAAGGATGTATACTGTGAACTGCAATCACCAAACAGGTGATTGGAAATTAAGAATGCAATGCCAGGAAGACACAGGTTTTTGTTCTGGAAGGAAAAACTTACAGTGTCTGTCATCTACAGTCTAATCTTAAGATTTTTCAAACACTTACTCTTCCTTTGCTCATTTAATAATTTGGGTTGCTTGATTTATTTTCCTACTGAGTTGCATGAGTCTCTTATATGAATTTGGATATGAAACCCTTACCAAATATGTGAATTGCAAGTATCTTTTTTTCACTCCATAGGTTGTCATTTCATTTTACTGATGGCTTCTTTTACTATGCAGAAGGTTTTGAGT
>NW_011451331.1:0-535 GCF_000754665.1 Bison bison bison | reverse complement strand
CCTCAGAAGTGGGATTGCTGGATCATATGGTAGCTCTATGTTTACTTTTTTAAGCAACCTCCATCCTGTTCCCATAGTGACTGTATGAATTTACTTTCTCAACAACAGTATAGGAGGGTTCCCTTTTCTGGACAGGGGTTGGTTTATTTTCCCTTGAACTTTTTGTGTGGCTATAGTCTTTACATTTAACATTCTCAACTGAAACTGAAATCTTAGTCTCCCTCAGAACTGCATTTCTTAGCTGACGCCTTATAACAAAAATATTTCATTTGGTCACTTTTTCCCCTGTCAAAATTGCTCTCAGAATGTGCTTCCCTTTATATATGTAATTTTTGCTTTACCTGTCTAAGAACAGCAACAATTTGTATTTTTTTACGTCAAGTTTTCTTAGTTTTTACTTTTCTAGGAGCTCTGTCTGGCTTGTATTTATTTGTACATTTAATCAAAAATAGTACATTTAATTTGGCAATTGGAGCTTTTACTTAACAATTAGAAAATGATGTGGATTATTTTTATGTAACATTAGAAAGTCACT
>NW_011451330.1:0-535 GCF_000754665.1 Bison bison bison | reverse complement strand
TTTTCTTGTTTATGATTTTAAAAAAATTAAAAATACTTTCAACCCTTTAGATTTCAGCATTTGAATAACTAACAGTTTCTTACATCAAAACATGTTTTGCAGTCATAGGCAACCATGTAGGTCACAATGGATAGTGGACTGCTTCTACCGCTAAGAGGACAGAAGCCACCGCAATACTTCAGTTTATACTTGAAAACTTCCTTCTCTCTCAGAGGTTGTATTTATGTCTACTTATTATGAGCAAATTGAAGGTGTCTCTTTACAATCTGAATCACTGTTGGACTTGTCGGAATTATTTTGCCCTGCAAACAATTCAGTTGTTGTAGGCTGTAACACGGCTCATTCTCCTCTTCTGGACTAGTTCATTTCTTTTGCTCCAGTAAATTGTGTTCATGTTTCATTCTAAGTCACATTCAAATAGTGTATCTCAAACACAATGCGTCAAGTGGAAAAAAATTTGTCTGCCCTAGCATTAAACTTGGAACACAAGTAAAATTCTGTGATACGGATTTTCTTTAGAAAATCTACTTTTCTA
>NW_011451329.1:0-535 GCF_000754665.1 Bison bison bison | reverse complement strand
TTCTGCTACTGCCCTCAGGATAAGCCAGTGCCTCATACAACACATGTGTGTCTTTTCCCTTACCTGTGAGTTTAATTTAAAAATTTTATCTACATATTAAGAGTAAATACTATAGAGACAGAAAGTCCTGGGTTTGGGTCCTGCATCTTCTAATTACTATTCAGATGGCTGGCTTTCTTTCTATTAATTTCTAAATCTCTTGACAAATACTATTTATTTACAGTTTATTGAGAAATAATGGACATAGAACATTGTTTAATGTGTACAACACAGTGATTTGACAGATGTATTTATTGCAAAATGATGACCACAATAATGTTAGTTAACATATCCATAGTTTTGATTTTTGTAGTGATAACTTTTAAAATCTACTGTCATAAAAATTTTCATATGTACAGCACCGTCTTGTTAAACTTAGTCACCTTGCTGTATCTTTACTTGAACTATATAGATGATAGCAAATTCTTTCCTAAAGTGACTGTATCAATTTATATTGCTGCTGCTGCTGCTGCTGCTGCTAAGTCGCTTCAATCGT
>NW_011451328.1:0-535 GCF_000754665.1 Bison bison bison | reverse complement strand
GGATGCTTGGTTCGCGCTCTGCTGTTCCGGAGATTGGCCGCAGGTGGACGTGCCTGTGAACTGCCCTCGGTGTATAACGTGACCCGAGGGTTGGAATAAAGCGGGCACCCTTTCCAGCCTTCACGTCTTCCAAGTGAAGTAGGAGTAGGCTCTGAGTTGCTTGGGCCCCAGTCTTCCCACAGCTCACAGGTAGTGGAGGGCAGTGTTCGGATCATTTATTTGCCTAGAGGTAGGGCTGTCCTTAAAATGGTAACTTCAAAAGCACTTCAGGGCGTGTTGTCCTGTTGCTTACGTTTTATTGATTTTTTTTTAACGTCTTTAAAGAAAAGAAAACTCCTTCCAGATACTATTCTAGAGAAGTTAACTACAGCTTCACAAACTAGGTAAGTGGTGGGTCTCCTTTTATTACTTGTTTACATACAGTGTTTTAATGCTGTCTTGGTACATTTGTCTGAACTCCAGTTTTAAAGTCTAAATTAAAAAGCTACTAGGAGATATTTGAATTTAGACTTTAAAACTTGAGTTCAGACAAATG
>NW_011451327.1:0-535 GCF_000754665.1 Bison bison bison | reverse complement strand
TTATTTTGTTTCAGCTTGTCATCTCAACTTCTTTACTGCAAAAAGCAGTGCTGTATTAGTGAAAATCAGTCCAGCTCTGAAATATTTTGTAATCAGTAATGTGCCCTACTCTTCCTTTTTCAACTGCCCTTTCTATAAATTGAGTATTTTACTTTGCACCTAAGTAATAAGAATTTTTCAAGGAGTTTATGTATTTCATAATCAATATCCCTATGACTCATTAAAACACACACATTAGGAAAAGAAGTAAGCCACAGTGAGCCTTATATGTACTATCTCATTTAACTTTCAAAAATGCTGTTCTTGGCAAAATCACAAGACATTAAAGAAACAGATAATCTAATAGCCCCCAATTGTACTTTTCTTTATATTGTGTTATTCCTAGACTTTCCATATCATAAATTTATTCAATAAATATCCACAGTGAAATGCATTTGTCACCCAGACAGATTAAATTAGGCTTCACAATACATTCACTTTCAAAACACTTATACATATATATATATATGACATTCATAAATTTATGAACATATGA
>NW_011451326.1:0-535 GCF_000754665.1 Bison bison bison | reverse complement strand
GACTTTCACTGTTCCACAAGGAAATAAGTATACACAATGATCAGGTTTTTACTGTACATTTTCAGGTTCATTCTTAGATATGTTTGCTAACTTTCACTATTTCCCAACGGAATGTTAATTATTTATTTCTAGGTATCTTCTAGTGAGAACTCTATTGCTGAGTCCCAGATCTTATGATTTTATTTTCCTCTGGCAGCAGTTAAGTGCCTTTTTTAAATTAAATTTTCTTTCCAGAAACTATTCTATTTTGTGTATCCCTCACAGTGGCTTTCCCCAGTCCAAGATTTTTCTACTGAGTTTATCTCACATCAACTAGTTTCCTCTTTTCTACAACATGTTGGGACCCTAACTTGGATGAAATCACTATTCTTTTGCATTCCTAGTGCCTTTAAGTCTAAGTGTGGTTCCTGAACCAGTAGAATCAATATCACTTGTGAATTTGTATAACATACAAATTCTTAGGCCCCACCTCAAGCTTATTGAGTAAAAAACTCTTGAGGTGGTGTCCAGAAATCTGTGTTTTTTTTTTTTTTTT
>NW_011451325.1:0-535 GCF_000754665.1 Bison bison bison | reverse complement strand
TGTCCGACTCTTCGCAACCCCATGGACTGCAGCCTACCAGGCTCCTCCGTCCATGAGATTTTCCAGGCAAGAGTACTGGAGTGGGTTGCCATTGCCTTCTCCGTAGTCTCATTTAGCCAAACAGAAATTAATAAACTATGATAAGACAGTATATTGGGTTATGTTGCCCTGCAGTATTCATCTCTAATTGTAAATTTTGGCAGGAGATTGATTCTCATTGAATTACCTTATCAGGAATATGATGTTTGAGACCATATGATCACTACTACTTCCTTCTAGGTCTAATAGTCTCCAACATTTTTCTAAAGTTGTTCTTGAAATTGTGGTGGATTATAACTGTAGAAAAAGCAAGCAAGGAAGAATGACATAATTTGAATATTTTTAAAAACTGAAATAAAATTTTAATATATATTCTCAAGTCCTTGATACTCAGTTTTTAATAGTAACTACAGACATGTTTAGTCAAAGTCAGGTGATGAACTTGTATATTATAAATGTCTATAAACTCTAAGGGCTTCTCTGATGGCTCAGATGG
>NW_011451324.1:0-535 GCF_000754665.1 Bison bison bison | reverse complement strand
CTCTGAACAAGGAAGGTCTGTTAGGATCCGTTCACAGCCATCTCCTTCGAGGAGAAAGATGTGAACGGATCCTAACAGACCTTCCTTGTTCAGAGATGGTGCAGACCCAGGCAAAGGAAGCATGGTGTCCTTCAGCGCCCACCGAGCCCCTGGGTGAGGTAGTATGACCAGGCCAGGCACCAGAGGAAAGTTTCAGACAGAAAGTCCAGAGATATCCCCTGCAAGGAAGGACTGCTTCCATTCAAAAGAGATGGGCACTAAGACAGAATTCCCCCATTGCAGCCACCCTCCCGCCAGCATCAGCAGGCGCTGCCTCACATTTCATCCCAGTGTCCAGCGTCCATTGTCACAAGAACCATGTGGGGAAGCCCTTCACAGCCTTCAGATGGCATTCATGTCCAATATCTCCTCAAACAATAATACAGAAAAGAAGTGCTATTATTCCCATATGATACATACAGAGGCCAAGGTACAGAACAGAAGATCAACTTTGCCAAGTAGTAAAAGAGAGAGCCAGAGCTTGAACTTGGGTCTT
>NW_011451323.1:0-535 GCF_000754665.1 Bison bison bison | reverse complement strand
CATCTTTACCACTTAAGTGCACACTCTACTTTTTTTTGGCATGTATATCTCTGCTGCTTGGAGGATAAAAAGAACAAGGAAGAAGTCTTGCAGGGATGTAACTATACGCTCTTCTTGCCTTTTTTTCAGCTGGTCAAAGTGAGGGAAAAAGTGAAGGACGTGCCCGCTCTCCTGGCCGAGTTTGATGAGCTTAACAAGAAACTGCACAGAAGTGGCCAGGTCACCGCATACACTTTGGATGCCCTGCTCTGCCACACCCCCAGCGACAGGCAGTCCTACACGGTGCTGCTGAACAAGAGGACAGTCAGCCGTCGGACCTTCCAGCCGCTCAGCCAGTCCCTGTGGGCTGAGTGACCCTGGGTTCAAACTTCCTGTGGGTCTGAGTTGGAGGGGGTCTGCCTTCAGTGACTCACTGGCTTCCTAGGAAATCAGGCATTGTATTCCAGTGGACACTATACGAGTCAACACTTGGTCTCCTCCTTGAATTTCCAAGTTCACTGGGTGCTGGCATGCTGCCTTGAGACATTCATATTTT
>NW_011451322.1:0-535 GCF_000754665.1 Bison bison bison | reverse complement strand
GTCGTGTCTGACTCTTTGCGACCTCATGGACTGTAGCCCATGAGGCTCCTCCATCCATGGGATTTTCCAGGCAAGAGAACTGGAGTGGGTTGCCATTTCCTTCTCCAGGGGAACTTCCCGACCCAGGGATTGAACCCGTAAAAGCAGATGCTTTTACCATCTGAGCCACCAGGGAAGCTAATATTTACTGAGCAGGCACCTTAGACTGTTGATGTTCATAGAAGATCCTAGTCAAGCGGGTAGAGGTATCCAGTTGTACTGGATCATTGGGGAAATGAAGGAGTTTGATGCCTGGGTATTCTTGAGTGACGCACAATGTTGGAACCTGAGTGAATGCTCCATAGTTACATCATGCTTTTCTTCAGTTGTAACTGTTTGGTTCAGACTTTGAATCCTGGGTGGAAGTCTCCAAGAGGTTTCCTAGAAATAAACCATGTCAGGCTTTAAAAAAAAAATAACATGTGGACTCAATATAGAAACCTGGTACAGTCTCTTTTCTTCCTTTTTCTCCTTCAGTTTGCAATTAAAAGAAAAG
>NW_011451321.1:0-535 GCF_000754665.1 Bison bison bison | reverse complement strand
GGATGGGGTGGGGAGGGAGGTTGGAGGAAGGTTCAGGATGGGGGGACACATGTATACACACCTATGGCTGATTCATGTTGATGTGATGCAGATGCATCACAATATTTTAATTATCCTGTAATTAAAATAATCCAATAAAATTTTTTTAAAGAGTATAAAGTAAATACAATGTAGAACCCTGGGGGAAACATAACACGGCTTGTTTGGATTCTTCTTAGTATTTCTTTGTCTTCAGAGATAAGGATATGTATGTATATATTTCAGCTTCCCTGGTAGCTCAGATGGTTAAGAATCTGCTTGCAATTTGGGAGACTCAGGTTTGATCCCTGAGTTGGGAAGATCCCCTGGAGAAGGCAGTGGCAAGCTACTCCAGTACTCTTCCCTGGAGAATTCCAGGGACAGAGCAGCCTGGAGAAGTATGTTCCATGGGATTGCAAAGACTCAGACACAACTGAGTGACTTTCACACATGTGTATGTATGTAAGTGGGTCTTCCCAGGTGGTGTTAGTGGTAAAGTACCCCCCTGCCAATGCAG
>NW_011451320.1:0-535 GCF_000754665.1 Bison bison bison | reverse complement strand
TTTTTTTTTTTTTTTTATAAAGGATGCAACTCAGAAACAGCCAAATAGAAGAGATGCATAAGGCTAGGTATGGGGAATGTGTGTGCAGAACTTCCATACCCTCTCTGGGAGCACCACCCTCCTAGAAACTTGATGTCTTCTCCAACCCAGAAGCTGTCTGAATCCTGTCACTTAGGGTTTTTATGCAAGTTTCATCACACAGGCATGATTGATTACACCATTGGCCACTGGTGATTCATTCAACCTCTAACCCCTGTCCCTTCCCCAGAGGTCCAAGGTGGGATGAGGGTTAGGGTTAGTTTAGGGTTAGGGTTAGAAAGTTTGACCCCTCTAATCGTGCCTTGGTCTTTCTGGTGACCAGCCCCTATCCTGATGCTTTCTCAGTTCAGTTCAGTTGCTCAGTCGTGTCCAACTTTTTGTGACCCCATGAATTGCAGCATGCCAGGCCTCCCTGCCCATCACCAAATCCCGGAGTTCACCCAAACTCATGTCCATCGAGTTGGTGATGCCATCCAGCCATCTCATCCTCTGTCAT
>NW_011451319.1:0-535 GCF_000754665.1 Bison bison bison | reverse complement strand
GTGTACAATGCATTTGCAAATGCTATTTTATGGAAACCAGTAGTATTTGGCTCTATGTGCTGTCAGTTATTTTTGGCACTTCAAATTTCTTGGCAGAGATTAAGGTTTGAGTGGAAAACAATTTAGAAAACTGTCATATCAAATTGGGGAGAATTATCTAAACATAATCTAGTTAGAGCAAAAAGATGCAACAATTTAAAAATGTGGCAGCATAGTTCTCATTTAAGGACAAAATCATTTGTCTTCAATGGAATTTTGCTATAAGCCAGTCCTTGCTCTGAGGACAACAGTGCTTTGTATATGGAAGCAGCATTCAAGTAGAAAATTAGAATAAAATCTGTAGAAATAAAAGTACACTAAGCATACGCACTAAGTACACTGAAGATGGCCAATTAGTGATGTTATTTTAAAAAGTGTGTTTAATTCAAGGGAAAAAATAGGGATTTAATTCTTCAACTGTTTTTTTTTTTTTTTTTAATTCTTATGTTAGTTTCTAGTTTTATTGTATTCTGATGAAAGACTATTTATAATGCTT
>NW_011451318.1:0-535 GCF_000754665.1 Bison bison bison | reverse complement strand
AGGCTCCTCAGTCCATGGGATTCTCCAGGCATGAATACTGGAGTGGGCTGCTGTGCCCTTCTCCAGGGGATCTTCCTGACCCAGGGATTCAACCTATGTCTCTCTGGTCTCCTGCATTGCCAGGCAGGTTCTTTACCACTAGCACCACCTGGGAAGCCCATGATCTGACTTACATGTGGAATCTAAAAATGAAAACAAACATAAAACAGAAACATTCATAGATAAAGAGAAAAAACTGGTAGTTCCCATAAGGAACAGGATGTGAGGACGAACAAAATAGGAAAAAGGGATTAAAAGATACAAAATTCCAGTTATAAACTCAGTAACAGGGATATGAGGTTCAGCAAAGGGAACCCAGTCAATAATATTTTAACAACTTTGTATGGTGAGGATTGGTCTTGTCATGGTGATCATTTCATGATATGTAACAATGCTAAAGGAAAAGGTCAGTTTTCATTCCAATTCCAAAGAAAGGCAAAGCCAAAGAATGCTCAAACTACCGCACAATTGCACTCATCTCACACCCTAGTAAAGT
>NW_011451317.1:0-536 GCF_000754665.1 Bison bison bison | reverse complement strand
TTTCCTCTTTATGGTTGAGTAATATTTCATTTTGTACTTGGTATGAGTGCGTGTGCTCAGTTGCTTCAATTGTGTCTGACTCTTTGTGACCCTATGACTGTAGGTCACTGGGCTTCTCTGTCCATGGCATTCTCCAGGCAAGAATACTGGAGTGCGTTGCCATGCCCTTCTCCAGGGGATCTTTCCGACCCAGGAATTGAACCCACGTCTCCTGCGTTGCAGGCAGATTCTTTACCACTGAGCCAATGGGGAAGCTCCATATTTGGTATCAAAATTTTATCCATTCATCTGTTGATGGACACTTAGTTTGCCTCCATCTCTTGGCTATTGTAAATAGTGCTGCTATGAATATTGGGGTGCGTGTATCTTTTTGAATTAGAGTTTTTATTTTTTCTGGATATATGCCCAGGAGTGGGATTGCTGAATCATATGGTAGCTCATATTCTAGGTTTTTTAACGAAACTCCATACTATTTTCCAAAGTGATGTCACCAATTTACATTTCCACCAACAGCAGAGGAGGGTTATATCTTCTCC
>NW_011451316.1:0-536 GCF_000754665.1 Bison bison bison | reverse complement strand
TTGTATCTTGATTGTAGCTGCTGTGGGCAGTCACTGAGGCTGGTAGGAATCACTTAAGTCCTGTAAATAGATGTCTTCTTTACTACAAGGTGAAGTGTGCTAGTCTCCTCTGTTGTCCTTCTTTTCCACACAAGACCACAGAATATTTCTTTAACTCAGTATCTGATTTAACAAGTCTGGACTGTCTTCATTTTATTTAGGCCCTAATTCCAGAAGACCTTCAAAATCCAGCTTTTGTTCCCATTTCAAAGTCTTACTCAAATTTCCCTTTTCTCTCTATTGACTCCCTTTAGTTCCTCAATCCCAAAGGAACAGATCACTCTTTTTTTCTGTACCCCCCAAAGATTATGTACACATTTCAATCAAAACTTGTTACAGCCCTCTAGGTTATCAGTCCTCTGGGCAGGATCTTAAATCATTTATTCTATTATTCTCAATGTTTATTACACTGTTGGGCACACAGTAAAAACTCAATGTTTATTGATTTAATGTATGACATGCTTGCATAAACACAATCATCTCTTTAATCACTCTGC
>NW_011451315.1:0-536 GCF_000754665.1 Bison bison bison | reverse complement strand
GGCCATGTTTATGAAGGAAATTGTAGAAAAAAGAGGCTGCATAGCTGTTTTCTCAGTTTCACCAAGTGACATTGGATTCCCTTAGATGTCTTCTCCCATCTGCCATGCAACCAAGTTATTTGGGAATTACAAGAACTCATATCACACATGCACACGCTCGCAGACACACACACACATAAATCTTACTTGTTGTATTTTACATGACCTTGACAAAGATTTTAAACTCTTGTTTAATATAATAGTTTATGAGAGGAATTATGAGATATAATTATGTGTCATTGAATCATAAAATCAGGTTTGGAAGACTCTTTAAAGACATCAGCTTAATCTTCTGTCAGTAGAGCTATTATATTTTATCATATCAAATAAGGTACATGTTGTAACATGTATAATATCATATAAGAAATGAATCGCCAGTCCAGGTTCGATGCACAATACAGGATGCTTGGGGCTGGTGCACTGGGATGACCCAGAGGGATGGGATGAGGAGGGGGGTTCAGGATGGGGAGCACGTGTACACCTGTGGTGGATTCATG
>NW_011451314.1:0-536 GCF_000754665.1 Bison bison bison | reverse complement strand
TTAGTACATGATCTTCCCTATTGTTAGGACTTCACTCAGACCACTGTGATCCTGTTTAAATGCTCTTTCCTTCAAGGCCAATTTTATGGTTGGTTTTATTAAGATCCTATATTTTTAGACAAGGACTCTCATTTGCCAGTTGACTTCTACCAAAGAACTCACTCTAATACCCTAGAGAAATGAGTGACTAACGCTTTCAAAATCTAGAAAATTGCCAAACTTATCTATTCAGACATCGAAGAGGGCAATATTATGTCCTCTGGCTCAGCATTATCTGGTTTCTTTGGCTTTCCATTCAAGCCTTGGACTTTATGCAGCAGCTTTCTCCCTTACACATTTACTATTCTGTTCCATAAAATCTGCTTTTCCACATTTTGGTTAAGTGACCTTACATTTCACAGAACACATTTCCTCATCTATAAAATGAAAACCACTTCATCAAACTCAAATTTTGGTTACAATTAAATGATTACATAAGTGCCAAATATTACAAGCATCTTAGAATGATTTGTTTGTCATTGTTTAGTCCCTAAGTA
>NW_011451313.1:0-536 GCF_000754665.1 Bison bison bison | reverse complement strand
TGTTTTAATAATGAGCTGTATGAGCTGCTTGTATTTTGGAGAGAAATATTTGTCAGTTGCTTTGTTTGAACATATTTGCAAGTATTTGTAATGGGTCTTTTTCTCATTCTGAGGGTTGTCTTTTCATATCATTTATGGTTTCTTTTCTGTGTAGAAGCTTTTAAGTTTAATTAGGTCCCATTTGTTTATGTTTTTATCTTCATTACTCTAGGAGGCGGGTCAAAAAAGATCTGGCTGAGGTTTGTGTCAAACAGTGTTTTTCCTATGTTTGCCTTTAAGAATTTTACACCAGGCTTTCACTTAGGTCTTTAATCCAGTTTATTTCTGTGTGGCTGGGGAGTGTTCTAATTCATTCTTTTACATGTAGCTGTCCAGTTTTCTAAGCACCACTTACTGAAGAGACTGTCTTGTCTTCACTATATATTCTTGTCACCTTGTTATAGATTAGATAAGCAGAGGTGTGAGGATTTATCTCTGGGCTTTCCATCCTGTACCATTCATCTGTCTTTCTATTTTTGTGTCAGTACCATACTGTC
>NW_011451312.1:0-536 GCF_000754665.1 Bison bison bison | reverse complement strand
GTCAGCATAAATTTTTAAACGTGGAATACAGAATTCTGTATGTTTCACATGTGTCAATCAGTGTGCAGATTTTCTTAAATGAAATATGGAATCACATATATTTTACAGATGATAATTGGAACAAAGGTTTTCTGCTATACTGACATATGGGATTCTGTATATTTCAAATATTAAAATCTTAATTGAGATTTTCTGACATAAGTATGTAATTTTCTGTATTTCACGTTATAGAAATCAGGGAACCGATTTTCCTTCATGAATTAGGACATCTCTACACTTCACAAATAGAAATCTGTGAACAGATTTTCATACATGTCAGGTCAAATTTTTCACATTTAATATAAGAAAATCTCGGCCCAGATATTTGTACAAAAATAAGGAAATCTTTATGCTTCATATATGAATATATGAGTGCCAATATTCCCATATGAAATGTGGAATTCTCTATGTATCATATTTGAAATAGGGCCATCCATTTTCTATGTATCACATATGAACATCTCTGCTCAAATTTTCCTAGAGGAAGTATTGAACAT
>NW_011451310.1:0-536 GCF_000754665.1 Bison bison bison | reverse complement strand
GTATATAGGAAGAAGGGTATATAGGAAGAAGAAGGGTATATACGAAGAAGAAGGGTATATAGGAAGAAGGGTATATAGGAAGAAGAAGGGTATATACGAAGAAGAAGGGTATATAGGAAGAAGGGTATATAGGAAGAAGAAGGGTATATACGAAGAAGAAGGGTATATAGGAAGAAGGGTATATAGGAAGAAGAAGGGTATATACGAAGAAGAAGGGTATATAGGAAGAAGGGTATATAGGAAGAAGAAGGGTATATACGAAGAAGAAGGGTATATAGGAAGAAGGGTATATAGGAAGAAGAAGGGTATATACGAAGAAGAAGGGTATATAGGAAGAAGGGTATATAGGAAGAAGAAGGGTATATACGAAGAAGAAGGGTATATAGGAAGAAGGGTATATAGGAAGAAGAAGGGTATATACGAAGAAGAAGGGTATATAGGAAGAAGAAGGGTATATAGGAAAATTTCTGTTCAATTTTTCTGTAAACTGCTCTAAAAAATTGTCTATTCTAATTAACATGTTCAATTTAAAAATT
>NW_011451309.1:0-536 GCF_000754665.1 Bison bison bison | reverse complement strand
TGCCAGGCTCCCCCGTCCATGGGATTTTCCAGGCAAGAGTACTGGAGTGGGGTGCCATTGCCTTCTCTGTCATGGTATGAGTAGAAACATATAATTATATATTTGGAGTATCGCAGTACTTTAGTCAGCAAGTAATCACTTGATGTTTATTATAGGCAGTTCATTATGCTTTAATTTTAATTATACTATTTTTAGTGGATGATGGCTAGTCTGCCAGGTGAGTCTGACAACTGTCCAGACACATTTTAATCACTCTGGAAGATAATACTAGATTGCTTTTCATTTGTGTGACAAGTTTCACTTGTTTCAAGCTCTCATACATGTGCGTCACAGCAAACTTTTGAGGAAATTAGGATAAATATTAATCAATGCCTACTGGTATATGCTCTTGTGATTCTCATACCCTTACCCCTCTTGCGTCATTTTCTTTTATGATTTTTGTTCACTATCATCCTGTTTGTTGCTCTCTCCTCTGGTGCCAGTTTTCTTTCTATGGTTTTTGTTCACTATTATCATTTTTGTTGCTCGCCCCACTC
>NW_011451308.1:0-536 GCF_000754665.1 Bison bison bison | reverse complement strand
GTTAATGTGTAGGACAACTCAATATTATTATAATGTTAATTCTTCTCACATTTATCTGTAGGTTCAATACAATATTATTATAATGTTAATTCTTCTCACATTTATCTGTAGGTTCAATACAATCTCATTAAGAATCCTAGCAGAATTTTTTGTAGAAATTGACAAGCTGATTCTAAATTTCATGTGAAAATACAGAAATCTGAGACTATATATTAACACCCTAAAAATAAGAATAAATTTTCAGGATTTATGTTTTTAAAACCTAAAGCTACAGTAAGAAACCATGTGATAATTTCATGAAGACAGACAAACAGATCAAGGAAATAAACAATCAAGTAAAAGACTGACACATATAAAGGCAACTATTATTTAATAAAGATTCAAAGGAATAACATTGGAGCTGGGATAGTCTTTTAAATAAATTATGTATGTGTATATGGGATTTCTTTGGAAGGAATGAGGCTAAAGCTGAAACTCCAGTACTTTGGCCACCTCATGCGAAGAGTTGACTCACTGGAAAAGACTCTGATGCTGGG
>NW_011451307.1:0-536 GCF_000754665.1 Bison bison bison | reverse complement strand
CATGGCTGTTGAGATGTCCTGACATCTGCCTATAGGAACATATTCTAATGTCAGACACCTAAAATCTAAGTGCAAGGGTGAGCTTGGGGTTGAGCTAAGTGGCTCAATTTAGGTTATGTGCTGATCAATCCCTGACCAATAGGAGAAGATAAAAGAGGATCTGGGCCCTTTCATCTTTCATAATGAGTGGTGAATACACCAGAGATCATAAGATGATAAGAATAACATTAAGGAGGAGAATGAAAGCTAGGGGATAGGGGTGAAAATAATAAGTTGCCTCTGGGAGCTGAAGTGGGGCTTATAGCGCTACCCCAGAGTTTGTGTAGGAGTTAAATGACTTTATAAAATACTTAGAACAGGAACTGGCACATAATAAGCACTAGACAAAAGTCCCTGCTTGCTGTTTTATACTTTTTTTCCCCAAGGCACCATTACTGCCTTGACCATATGTTAAAGTTTTAAAAAATGATTCCATCCCACCTCACCTCCCCCCAAAAAAGTAGAGAAAGTAAATAAAACACAGTAAAAATATTTAT
>NW_011451306.1:0-536 GCF_000754665.1 Bison bison bison | reverse complement strand
CTGCCATTGAAATAGGACTTTCTGGGCTGGCAGAGGCCACATGGCAGCACCTCAGCCACTGAGGCAGGGTGGGCAGAGTTACTATAATGAGCAGCAGATCCAAAGCACTGGTCAGAATATTTTGAACCACAGACATCTTTGGCTGTGATTTGTTGGTCACTAGAAATAAATTAGAAGCCAGCCTTTGAAACAGTTTTTCAATATATAATCACAGAGAAACATGAGGGCTTGTGAGCAGAGGTCTGATTTCATCACCACAATGGAGCCTCATCCTCTCACCAAGTTTCCATTCCAAAGCTAGATCACAGACCCAGAACCCTTTGAATGAAAGAGAAATCAGGTCCACTTAAAGAAGGACCCCATGATACCATGCCAAGAATGATGTATAAACATTCCTTAAAGTTTCTCTGATAGAATCCCTTTGGCCATTTATAAGCAAAACGTCAAAAGTGAAAGTCGCTCAGTACTGTCTGACTCTTTGCGACCCCATGGACTATACAGTCCGTGGAATTCTCCAGGCCAGAATACTGGAGTGG
>NW_011451305.1:0-536 GCF_000754665.1 Bison bison bison | reverse complement strand
TTTTTTGATTAACCAACTGTCAATCCAGACTGTGTCAAATAAGACGACTTCTCCTGATTAGAAAGACAACAAAGTGAGTGACATCAGGAATGAAGACAAGATAACAAATCTGCAGCTTTAACATAATGTGAAAGCAGTACCTCTGTCATCAAACAAACAGAAGAAAGACTTGAAAGACAGGAATCCTCAGTGCCACACCTGGCAGAGGGGACACATGTTATGTCATTACTGGCATTTGGAAAAGAAGTCAAAGAGGAGATTTGAGGTCTAAATAGGAAAGTTTCCCAGGGGTTAATGAGAAAAACTAAGAGATCTCCAACATAGGACAATTATGTATGTTTAAGCCTAAACTGTTATTTGCATCATTAACAAGGTGACTTTTTATATAAGATGAATATAAAATATATCTAGAAAATATGTTGTACAATGTTTTTATCCCCATATTATCTATATAATACTATACTTTATCTGTGCGTCAAAACATCTGTATTTACTGACATGCAATTAAAGTAGGTACTGGGAGAACTTCTACCACA
>NW_011451304.1:0-536 GCF_000754665.1 Bison bison bison | reverse complement strand
CTTCTGGAGAGTTTGAACTCCTAAGTCAGCACAATGGTCATGAGAAATGCCTTACCTAAGTTATCAGTAAAGGCTAATGGGGAAACTGAACTTCCATCCCCATGGGTCAGTTACTGTCAGCTAAATTGTTATGAGTTATACATAATTTATAAGTAAAGAGAAACAGCTTCTATATCCAGAAATAAAACATTAAACATCAACAGTATTCTAAACACAACCCACAATCATCCCTCACCAATTTATTTGGTCCTGTGTCATTGATTCTCACCTCACTGCTCTTGGGTGAGTAGTCTCATGAGCTTGCCTGCTTCTAGATTAGCATTCTGAATTTCCTGACTCAGTCCACATGGATAACCTCAACTCAAAGTTGGTGAAGTGTTGTCCTCTAGAGGCTGTAGGCAAAAGCACCTGGCACAGACCTTTCCCATAGGGTTGGGCAACACTCTATCTTTATTGACAATAAAGTCCACTGGCCTGAGTTGATGGCAGGAGTCTTCAGGGAAGAATCAGAGCAAAACAAAACAAAACAAATATCT
>NW_011451303.1:0-536 GCF_000754665.1 Bison bison bison | reverse complement strand
TTTCCTTCTCCAATGCATGAAAGTGAAAAGTGAAAGTCAAGTCACTCAGTCGTGTCGGACTCCTAGCGACCCCATAGACTGCAGCCTACCAGTCTCTTCCGTCCATGGGATTTGCCAGGCAAGAGTACTGGAGTGGGTTGCGATGGCTGCATGCTAGTTTCCTCTGATGAATCACCAGAAATGTAGTTGTGTTTATTATCTCACAACTTTGGAGGCCAAAGTTCCATTGGACTGAATGTCTGAACACAAGGTGTTGGGAAAGCATGCCCCCTCTGTGTAGGAAAGAATAATTTGCCTCTTTCAGTTTCTGGTGGTGCTGGCATTCCACATCTTATAGCCACAGCACACTAATCTTCAAGGTCAGAATCTTCAAAACTCTCTCAGCTTCATCTTCACAGTCTCCTGTTCTATGTCTGTCAGATTTCCTTTGCCTCCTTATTGTAAAGATAAATATAATTGCATTTAGGATCCAGCCAAATAATCCAGGATAATCTTTGCAACTCAGTCATCAGCTTAATCACATCTGCAAACACATC
>NW_011451302.1:0-536 GCF_000754665.1 Bison bison bison | reverse complement strand
GAGAAGCCCTCTCTGCTCATCATCCCTGTGTGTCCTGGCCTGCGTGGGGTCACAGGACCCATGGGACAAGGTTGTGTTGGAAAATAGGGTACAGTTGAACTGGGTGGTCTCTGTGAAGATGGAATCTCAGGTCCCTTCAGGCATGCGTGAGGTTGAAGGGCGCAGAGTGAGGCTGGGCTGGCAGTGTTTTGTGGAGGGTTGGTGTGTGGATGGGATTTGAAGGCCCCACGTAGCTGGGGGACCCAGTGAACAGTGTGTGAACTTACAGTGCTATCAGAGTGCCCTTTTTCTCTGGAGGGGCAGTGAGGTTTGGAATGGGGTGTTCAGCTTGCAGTGAGGTTAGGGGTTCAGTTTAGTTCAGTTGCTCAGTCATGTCCAACTCTTTGTGACCTCATGGACTGCAGCACGCCAGACCTCCCTGTCCATCACCAACTCCTAGAATTTACTCAAACTCATGTCCATTGAGTCAGTGATGCCTCCAACCATCTCATCCTCTGTTGTCCCCTTCTCCTCCCACCTTCAATCTTTCCCAGCAT
>NW_011451301.1:0-536 GCF_000754665.1 Bison bison bison | reverse complement strand
TCCTATAAGCATTCAAACATACTGCAGTCTCTACCATCTCAAAAAATAATACCCCCACAATTCCACTTCCCCATCCAGCTGCTGCCTCTCTTATGCATGTACATGTTGCTATAATTTTTCAATTCTCACATGAGATTTCACCCAGCACAATCAAGATTTTACCTCAATCACCCAGCACAAACCACACACAGTAACTTCCATGCAGCCATACCCAATGGGCTCCATTTCTCACCACCTACTAAGTCACTCTTGTTTATGAAACCCCCTCGGCTCTTGGCTGCTAAAACATCTCACTTGGTTTCCCTCTTCTCTCCCCATACTCTTTCCTTTGTCTTTGGATGTTCCACATAAGCTTTGTATATTTATATCCAGATCTAATTGCTAAACCTCCTCCCTTTTTTGACCCTTTACTCGTGTGAGATGAGTGCAACTGTACAATAGTTCGAGCATTCTTTGGCATTGTCTTTCTTTGGAATTAGAATGAAAACTGACCTTTTCTAGTCCTGTGGCCACCGCTGAGTTTTCCAAATTTGCTG
>NW_011451300.1:0-536 GCF_000754665.1 Bison bison bison | reverse complement strand
TCCCACCTCACCCCTTTTTGCACATGACCTGACCCCCCGCTCTTGTGGCTGGCTGTGATCTCGCGGGATCACAGGACTGAGACTTGGTCTCGGGTCAGGGTGTTTGAATGTCTGTAGGAAAGGAGTTCATGGTGGGGAGTTGTTTTCATTTGAGAATTGTATAATATTTATTGATTGTGTCTACTGCCAACGTTTATATCCAATTCTAAGATTTCTGGGAAAAAAAAAACAAAAATTCTTGTTTCTTGCTGCTCAGAAAAAGTTTACTGAAAATAGCAGTTCCCTAAAAGCACTGAAATCTGCGGTCTGTCTTCTGCTAGAATAACGTTTACAAGTGCGGCGGGTTCCCCCGCCACGCAGTCACGAGGGAGGCACG
Source organism: Bison bison bison (assembly GCF_000754665.1). Lineage (NCBI taxonomy): Eukaryota > Metazoa > Chordata > Mammalia > Artiodactyla > Bovidae > Bison > Bison bison. The sequence continues at coordinate 160 of NW_011451300.1, read as the reverse complement.
GTACTCTGCTGGCGTCCGCCCGGCTGGAGGCAGGCGAGCCGTGCCAACACAGCCCTCGCCCGGTACGTTGGGGGTCGCACGCCCATGATTGTTCACTTTAATAAAGACAGATTTTTGGGTAAAGTAGAAAAAAAAAAATATTCTTTTTAACGGCTGAGTA
>NW_011451299.1:0-536 GCF_000754665.1 Bison bison bison | reverse complement strand
TATCACCAGTTACATCCACAACTTGGCGTTGTTTTTGCTTTGGCTCTGTCTCTTCATTCTTTCTGGAGTTATTTCTCCACTCTTGTCCAAGTGACAGCCAAGAATTTATTAATTAGAAATAAAAGATGATGCATATGAAGGAGTTTAACAATTTCTAAAAGTCATATGGCATTATCTTTTATTTCTAATTAATAAATTCTTGGCTGTCACTCGGTCTAACATGATTGGAGTTTTCTTCTGTGTGAACCTGCACTTACCTTCTAAAACAGTCTGAAATTAAAGCTATAGACATAAGCAGTTTCAATTTACTGGGCACTGATATATTACTAATTTATGATATTCATATTCATTTGAACTCAAACACTTTCCCCATATTGAATTCATATAAACAGTTCAAGGCATATTAAAAAGAGAGTCTTTTGGAAAAGGTTAAAGCCTATTTCTTTGTACTGGACTATCATATATATTAATCAGATCAGATCAGATCAGTCACTCAGTCGTGTCCGACTCTTTGCGACCCCATGAATTGCAGCACG
>NW_011451298.1:0-536 GCF_000754665.1 Bison bison bison | reverse complement strand
CTGCACATGCGTGCACACATACTCACACGTGAGCACACAGGCACACCCAGGGCAGTGCACACACGCCCACGCGTGAGCACACAGGCACACCCAGGGCAGTGCACACACGCCCACGCGTGAGCACACAGGCACACCCAGGGCAGTGCACACACGCCCACGCGTGAGCACACAGGCACACCCAGGGCAGTGCACACACGCCCACGCGTGAGCACACAGGCACACCCAGGGCAGTGCACACACGCCCACGCGTGAGCACACAGGCACACCCAGGGCAGTGCACACACGCCCACGCGTGAGCACACAGGCACACCCAGGGCAGTGCACACACGCCCACGCGTGAGCACACAGGCACACCCAGGGCAGTGCACACACGCCCACGCGTGAGCACACAGGCACACCCAGGGCAGTGCACACACGCCCACGCGTGAGCACACAGGCACACCCAGGGCAGTGCACACACGCCCACGCGTGAGCACACAGGCACACCCAGGGCAGTGCACACACGCCCACGCGTGAGCACACAGGCACACCCAGGG
>NW_011451297.1:0-536 GCF_000754665.1 Bison bison bison | reverse complement strand
TTTGTTAAATTTCATTTTGTTCATGTATTATTTTCCTGATTTCATTGAATCGTCTCTAAGTGCTTTTTGTACCTCATTTCATTTCCTCAAGATAACTATTTCGAATTTTTATCAGGTAAATAACAAAACTCCATGTCTTTGGGCCTGGTTACTGGAAGATTATTGTGATTTTTTGATGATGTCGTGTTTCCTTGATTTGTTGTATTCTTTGGAGTTTTCTATTGCTGATTTTTGAATTTGAAATAGGAGTCACCTATTCTAATCCTTAATAACTGTCTTTAAGGGAAAAAATCTTCATCAATCCTGCTATAAACTCTGAAGCTTTCTTAAACCTTATATGGATATACCTCCTCTCCATGCTTTTTGTTCTCTCTTGTGGCATAATTTTTAATCTTGTACGTCTTCATTCGATCTTACAACAAACCAGGCTGGCTGCTAATAGCCTGTTTTTGTTTTGTTTTGTTTTGTTTTGTTTTTTCTGCATGGCATGTGGGATCTTAATTCCCTGACCAGGGTTTGAACTTGTATCCCCTGCA
>NW_011451296.1:0-536 GCF_000754665.1 Bison bison bison | reverse complement strand
TCTCATCTTCTGTCGTCCCCTTCTCCTCCTGCCTTCAATCTTTCCCAGCATCAGGGTCTTTTCCAATGAATCAGTGCTTCACATCAGGTGGCCAAAGTATTGGAGAGACACATGAAAGCAACAATTATAAATACAAAACAAGATCTTTTAAGTAGTGATTGGGCAAGATTTTTTTGGACTACAAGAGAGGATATTATCATCTAGGTGGGATAGAGAGAAAAAGAGTTAACCTTTAGGTTTCCCAGGAAACAGTTCTGCAAACAGTGTCATAAAGGAAATAAATGTATTTTAGGAAGAGAGAATAGCCCTGTTCCCAGTTGCAGAGGAATAAAAGGTCAAATCCTGTTGAGAGACCCACTAGTGGAGCACGTCTGGAACATGAGCAAGGGTAGGAGACCCATGGGATATGAAGATGCAGGGCTTCAGGGGCAGGTCAAGGAACTTTTCAAGCCCTACCATGGAGTCCAGACTTCAGTATGTGGACCACAGGGAGCAACTGAAGACATTTAAGCAAGAGAATCACATGGTCTGTCTTG
>NW_011451295.1:0-536 GCF_000754665.1 Bison bison bison | reverse complement strand
TCTGCTACCACACGACCTTCCTGCTGCCTCAGGAGGTGCTCCCAGAGCCTGGCAAGGCCTCCCCCCACTGGCTGGGCTGGAGCTCCAAAGCCTTCCAGCGTTGAGCTGTTTCTGGTGTCTCCTTTCAGCGCTCAGTCCTGCAGCAGTGTCTGTCCATGGGGCCTTGTGGAGGTTTGCTCTGATATGCATACCCCCACCCTCAACCAAGGTTCTGTTAGGAACTCTCATGAAGACATCTAGGAACTCATGTTTGCAGTTCCCTGATCTCTGGTACCGTGCCCTACACATTCCAGACATCTAGCAGCCCTGAGCTTCAGTCTCTGCCTCTCTGCTCAGAAGACTGTTATGCTCTCCTTGGGCTTCACTTCTTGGCCACGATGGTTTGGAAGGTTTTTCAAGGCAAAGAACCAGGGTGAACGTGCTGCTCACTTTGTGGGCTTCCTTTCTCCCAAGGTTCTCAGCCCTGTGCTGCCTGGTGTCCAATGTCTGAAAATAATTGCCATATTTATTTGTCATTTGTAGTTATTTATGGCAGG
>NW_011451294.1:0-536 GCF_000754665.1 Bison bison bison | reverse complement strand
CCTCCCTGTCCATCACCAGCTCCCGGAGTTCACTCAGACTCACGTCCATTGAGTCAGTGATGCCATCCAACCATCTCATCCTCTGTTGTCCCCTTCTCATGCTTTTACATTTTTTCTGTTATCCAACTTTTGTTTTTTAAGCACATTTTATTTTGTAATGAGAATGCAAAAATATTTTTTTTTCTAAATAGCTAAAGAAAAATTTCCAGCCAGAAATAGCTCTATGTATTTTTCATCAAGCACACTAAATCTTGTATACACAGCATATTCATGAAATCTCAGAAGTTGCTTACTCTTTATAACTAGGTGATATTTTGCTTTTTGTGTCCATGCATTCCCTTTAGAAGGAGGAAAATTCTAGATAACCTTATTGTATCATACTTCTGCTTCCCTGCATTGCTCTCTGAGTGGAGGGCAGGGGCGGGCGGAAATTAACAGCAAAAGACTTGTCACTTGCGTTCTATTCATGACCTCTCTTCTGCGAGCCTTATAGGTGGGATGCAGCAAAGAGGAGATGCAATTCCAGGGGAATACGG
>NW_011451293.1:0-536 GCF_000754665.1 Bison bison bison | reverse complement strand
GTCACAAAAGAGTCAGACAGAACTTAGCAATGAAACCACAACAGTGAAAGTGAAAGTTGCTCAGTTGTGTCTGACCCTTCATGACTCCATGGACAATACAGTCCATGGAATCCTCCAGGCTAGAATACTGGAGTGGGTAACATTTTCCTTCTCCAGGGGATCTCCCATATTGCAGGGAGATTATTTACCAGTTGAGCTACAAGGGGAGAACAACAATAAAAAACATGTTTAAAATACCCAAGAATCTACTTCAGGAAACCCTGAGGGTGGAGGGTCAAGAATTCATTTTTTCTTCATTGGACACACTGACCACCTGCCTTGGGAGGAGCAGGTTATTGGTAATTCAAAACACCAATCAGATGTTGTTGCTTGAGCTGGGAGCTTCATGCTCCCCACCACCCTTCAGAGATTCTAGGACTCCCACACCTTCTCTGAGGGCTTCTAGATGTCCTTCATATTGAAAGAAATTAGGGTATAAGCAAAGCCAAGTGATCTGGGTCCAAACTTCTCAATTTGGGCCACACTTTGAAATCTCC
>NW_011451292.1:0-536 GCF_000754665.1 Bison bison bison | reverse complement strand
TGTGTATATATATATACACACACAGATATATAATGGATGTAAGAGGAGGTCTAAAGGTCTACATACAATATATATCTGTGTGTGTATATATATATATACACACACACATGCATGTATATATTTTGAATGCATTTTGAATGTCTGTGTATATAATGTATATATATACACATATACACATATTCAGCATATCCAGAAGTAATTAAAGCAGTGTTTAGAGGAAAATTCATAGTAGTAAATGTTTCCATAAGAAAAGGCGCAAATCAATAATTTAAACTCTCAATTATTTTTGGTAAGAAGAGCTCAATAAACCCAAACCAACCACAAAGAAGAAATAATGACAATCAGAGCAGGAGTCAATTAAATTGAAAGTAGAAGACGAAAGAGAAAATGAAACAAAAATCTAGCTCTCCAAAAATGTTGATAAAATTGAGAAGTCTCTAAGAAGACTGGCGTACATTAAAGTAGAGAAGACACAAATTACTAATATCAGAAATTAAAAAGGGAATGTCTTTCATATCCTACAGCCATAAAACAAC
>NW_011451291.1:0-536 GCF_000754665.1 Bison bison bison | reverse complement strand
TGTGGTCCTCTGCTCCAGTCCCTGCTGGGGGCTGCCACAAGAGCTCGCCGGTGGCGGGCCAGTGGCCAGCTCACCGGTTCCCGCTGCCCACACCCTGAAGCACTCAGCCCTGCGCCCTGCCGCCCGGCCCTGAGCCAGGCTCCTGCCTCGGTTCCCATGGTTTCCCCTCTGCCCTCTGTGAAGACTGTCACCAGCTCGGGCGCATCTCTGTTCCTTGCCACCACGGAGAGCTACTGGGGACGCCACCGTGTGGGAGCGGGACCCCACAGCTGCGTGATCACGGCCTTTGTGCTGCCCATGGTGTGTCCGTCTGGGCTGCTGGGACAGGTCCCACAGATGGGGCAGCTCAGACAGCAGGGCCGGAGTCGGGGAGGCCAAAGTCAAGGTGCCGGCCCTGCGGTTCCTGGCGAGGGCCCCTCTTCTGGGCTTGCAGACGGCCACCTTCTCAGCCTCTCCACTTTGAAGCCCCCTCCACCTGCACTCCATGAGAAGCAGTGGTTAAACCCTCGCAGGATGAGTGATGAAATGCCAGGTTT
>NW_011451290.1:0-536 GCF_000754665.1 Bison bison bison | reverse complement strand
TATTCCTCCCCGGGGTGGTCCCTCCTCACCTGCCCACCCTGGGAGGAGAGAAAGGCTTTTGATTTTCCCCATCTCGAAGATGAGGGAAAGGAGTGAGATTGGGAAAGGACCAGCCGACACCAGCATCACACAGTCAGGAAGTGCCAGAGCTGGGACCTGAGCCCAGCTCTCCTGACTCCCAAGACCCCAGCACCTCAGCCTCCCTCGTGGGGCACTTGAGGGAGACAAGGGAATTCAAGGGGGGCCCTGGGGGTGGCTGGATGTGGCGGCAGCAGACCAGCTGTTGACTCCCTCTTACCACGCCTGAGACTGGTGAGGCCCTTCGCCTCTGCCAGCCTCAGTTTCCCCAGCTGTAAAAGGGAGAGAACCATCTCGGCTGTGTCTGCCCAGGGTGTTCACGTGCGGGGGCCAGTGGAACAGGGGACCCGGGGGTCATGATTTTAAGTAGTGAGGAAACTCGGTCCAGAGAGGGAGGCAGCAAGCCCTTCCAGGGGGCAGTTGATCAGCCCAGCCTGGGCTGATCAACAGATCGGAAG
>NW_011451289.1:0-536 GCF_000754665.1 Bison bison bison | reverse complement strand
AGGAGAAGGGGACAACAGAGGATGAGATGGTTGGATGGCATCACCGACTCAATGGACATGAATTTGGGTTAACTCCGGGAGTTGGTGTTGGACAGGGAGGCCTGACGTGCTGCAGTCCATGGGGTCACAGAGAGTCGGACACGACTAAGCGACTGAACTGAACTGAAAGACAACTATTGGAATCAAAAACTTATAAGTGTAACGGCATACAGAACAGCACAGGGATCTTATAATCTTATGTAGATAGAAGAGCCACTCGTTTTTCTGCATTTTCATAGAACATTTCATGGATCTTTAATTGTTCTTAGACAATGCCTTTTCTTTCTATTTTATGACCATTATTATAAGAGCTAATTTCTTACTACATATCAGTAGCTGCTGTTAGGCAAGTATCTGGGCACATGCAGAAAAACATGTTATAAAAATATCTTTGGAGATAACTGGAAAAGGGAAGTGGTTATCTTTATCCAAACTTCAATCAAGGGGTATTGTGTCCTTGGTGCATTGTATCTACAGTACACCAAATGACAACAGTT
>NW_011451288.1:0-536 GCF_000754665.1 Bison bison bison | reverse complement strand
GATGGATGGATGGATGGATGGTTAGATAAGATGGCTGGGTAGATAGAATGGATGGATAGGTATTCTGGATTGATGATAGGTGTAATGGATGGATAGATATGATGGTTGGATAGACAGAGAGATAGGATAGATATTCAGGATTGATGGACATGATGGGTAGATGGATGGATAGATAGATGTGATGGTTGGATAGATATGTGGATAGAATGCATGGATAAATAGATATTAGGATCATAGGTATGATGGATGGATGGGTAGATATGATGGCTGGGTAGATATATGAATAGAACAGATGGATAAATAAATATTCAGGATTGATGATAGGTATGATGGATACATGGATGGATGGATGGGTAGATATGATGGTTGGGTAGACAGATATGATGATATTCAGGACTGATGATAGACATGGATGGATGGATGGACATACAGATAGGATGGATGGATAGATATTCAGTATTGATGATAGACAGCTGTGATGAATGGATGGATGGATGGATGGATAGATATGATGGATGGATAGATATGACTGATGG
>NW_011451287.1:0-536 GCF_000754665.1 Bison bison bison | reverse complement strand
GGTTTTCTTCAAGCAACCCATAAATGTCTATTTAACAAATCTGTAGCTGAACTGCTTTGTGGAAGGTACTAAAAGAAGAATTAGTGACCAATAGGTTGTGGATCAGAGAAATAGGAGCACTGTATAGATAATTATCAAAAGGGGTTTAATTCAAAAGGTAAGGAATTATTAAAGTGATTATTTCAGTGAGCAAATTTCATGCACTATTTGGGAATTCGTGTATATTTTTATTGAGAGATTCACTCTGAGTTATATATGATGCAATTTTAAGACATTTTTTCCATTATAAGTTAACACCGTAGAAGCGCATTGAAGTCATATCATTCGTGAGATTGAATACTCAGAGATAAGAATGTGTATGGAGGCTATATTTTAGGTTCAAACAGATACTTTTAAAGGAAGAATCAGATCACTTGGCTCATGTTTTGCTTATGGTAACTAGGGCAATAAGTGGAGCTCACACTAAACATTTACTTTATTCTACGCTAGGTGCTTTAAGAATATGTTACATTTAATGTTTCATTAATTTCCATGGT
>NW_011451286.1:0-536 GCF_000754665.1 Bison bison bison | reverse complement strand
TGATAAGCCAAGAGGAATATTTATGCATGAAACCTGTGGCAAGTGATTTCCTATGGGAGCTCTTACCCTCTGGGATGTTCAACCCATGTGTGCTCCTGTGACTTGGAGACTCAGGTTGAAGACACTTTGCCTCTGACATCAACCCAGAGTTCTCCACCCACGATTTATTCATGTCATTAGTTGGCTAAGTATTTATTTAATAGACACTTATTGAAAGGATGAGCAATTATTTTCTCTTCCTTAGAAACTGCTGTTCTAAAGATCAGAAGGCCAATGTTGAATAACTAAATCTAAAGGCTTCTTTGCAGCAGAATTGATTGGCTTGTTTTTTACATTATTATCCTAATTTGAATTCTGGCCCTGGAAGTCATTACAAAGATTTAATGGCTCGTATGATTTAGGCAGGTGCTTAAAACTTTATATTGACTTTCATATTTGATTATGAAACACCTTGATTATTCCAACATGTTAAAGTAGCTTCGGATTCCATTTATAGCCTATCCTTCATCTTTATCATACCAGTCTCATCAGGCAGC
>NW_011451285.1:0-536 GCF_000754665.1 Bison bison bison | reverse complement strand
TTGCCTGGATAATCCCCATGGACAGAGGAGCCTGGCGGGCTACAGTCCATGAGGCTGCAAAGAGTCAGACACAACTGAACGACTAAGCACAGCACATTTTTCAGTAGGGCTTCCAAGGTGCCGCTAGTGGTAAAGAACCCACCTGTCAAGGCAGGAGACGTAAGACACAGGTTCCATCCCTGTGTTGGGAAGATCCCCCAGAGCAGGGCATGGCTATATTCAACTCTTGACTCCTCTCTATTTCTGAAAGTCTCTATTCTCTCAATACTCATGTGATTTCAATCTTGTTTGCCGGTTAGCTTTCTTCTAGTTTGTTCTTCTAATCAAATGACATAAAAATAATGTGTCTAATGAACCTACTCTTTATGTCTCTTTATGTCCTGTATTTAAACTGAGGCTTCAATTTTCTATTAAAATCAACTCCAGTCCTTCAGCGTGAATCTCAACTTGGATTATATTATTTAGCCTATTCAGTTCAGTTCAGTTCAGTTCAGTTCAGTCGCTCAGTCGTGTCCGACTCTTTGCGACCCCATGAA
>NW_011451284.1:0-536 GCF_000754665.1 Bison bison bison | reverse complement strand
CTCAGACTCGAAAGTCACACAGTGTCACATCTGTGATGAAGCCATCAGAAGTGTGAAAGGAAGAGAATACAGACACAAGCCTAGGTTTGAAGCTGGCAAGTTTGCATTGTATAACATGTAGAATGAGAGGTCTTTGGGTGATACACTGCCATGGTGTCTAATGAGATAGAGCGAGCATATGAAGAATGCTTGGAGAAACAGGCATCTGTTTAGAGAGGAATAAACATATTTGGAAGAATATCCCCTGAAGAAGTGATTGATATGGTCTAGATCATTTGAGAGATCACTGTTTAAAACACTTGCAACAACCAAGGTATTGTTGCAATCACCCCCCACCTCCCTCCAGCATCTGAATAGGTTTTAAATCCATGATATTGAAAGCAGTATATTGAGAAAGTCAGATAGTATCTATGTAGGTCTCCCATTATCTCATACTTAAAAAATGGGCAGTGAACTAGATTCTCTATAAGATTTCTTCCAACTTATCTAAAGCTATATATTTTTATAACTAAGTTAAAAGGGGGCACATTTCTGCT
>NW_011451283.1:0-536 GCF_000754665.1 Bison bison bison | reverse complement strand
TCAAGCTCTTTTTTTTTTTTTGCAGTTTGAACTTTCTGAGTTTATTTTGCATACCTGTGTTTGTGGAAGCTTCTTAGTAAGTCATCCTTCTGTTCAGAAAAGGAGATAACTGTAGTTTTGGGGACTTTCAAAAGTACATAATAAGATTGTATCATCTGTAAATGGAGAAAATTTACTTTTCCTTTCTGATTTGGATGCCATTTATTTATTTTTTCTTTTGTAATTGCTTGCGGTTAGAACCTCCAACACTATTGAAAAAAAGTGGTTAGAGTGGACATCCTTGTCTTGTTCCTGAGCTTAGAGGAAATGTTTTCAGCTTTTCACCATTGAGAATAATGTTTGTTGTGAGTTTGTTGTAAATGGCGTTTATTATGTTGAGGTAGGTTCTCTCTATGATCACTTTCTGGAAAGTTTTTATCATAAATGGATGAGTTTTTATCAAAAGCTTTTTCTCCATCTACTGAGATGATCATATGGTTTTTATTCTTCAATTTGTTACTGTGGACTATCAGACTGATTTGCAGATATTAAAGAAT
>NW_011451282.1:0-536 GCF_000754665.1 Bison bison bison | reverse complement strand
ATAACCTTAATGCAGTGATCTCTTAATGCTATGGTTGTTGACAGGCCGCAGTTAACATGCCTTCCGTCTGAAAATCATCATGTGAGTAAAAGAGAAAACATCTGAAAATAGGAGATATCCAATCAAAGAGTTCATAGGAGTACACAGAAATAGGTAGGATAGGGGCATGGTGTTTGAAGAGTTGTCAAATTATATTAAAGTTCAAAGAGGTATTAATGTTGTTTAGATTCTAATTTATTACACATTTTTCTGGACTCTTGCAGTAATAAAATTCTACTTTCGTTACATGTTAGACTGGCCCTTTCAAAGCATCATTTTAAAAACAATGAGGTAAAAAACAGAGGTAAAAGTGCCTTTGGAGTGACTTACATTTTTTCCTTCTACCCCCATTGAATTATTCATATTAACATGTTTTTACAGAATTAGTCTGAATAAGAGTTCTTCGAAGACAGAGGTATTTGAGAACCAGATTAACTGCATGAGAAATGGAAGTTAAATCATTTTTGGATTTTTTTTTTAACATTCCAAATCTGTTT
>NW_011451281.1:0-536 GCF_000754665.1 Bison bison bison | reverse complement strand
GTTTATAGATGAAGACAGGGCTCTCCAAGGTGTATTACCAGCTTTAAAGGTGAAAAACAGTATGTAGGAAAAACATATAAGAACAGTATGATCGCACTTTCAAAAGGACAAATGTACATAATAGGTACGCAGAACATTTCTGAAAGGATACTCAAGAAATTGTGAGAGTGGTTATCTTGGGGTAAAAGGTAGAAGGGATTTTGAATTTAATGTCTTTTGGTATTCTCTGATTTTTTATGTGTGCTTAATACTGTTATAATTAAAAATAAGCAAATTAAAATGTGGATAATTGTTGAAACTAGGAGTTTGTTATATTAGCTCTATATTTGGGTACCTTAAAAAAAACTTTTTAAATAAATTAAAGCAGGTAAACCATCTTTGTTAGATACTCTCCAAAATTCAGAGTTGAATAACCGGAGGCACGTGTGCTGTGCTCAGTCGTTAAGTCGTGTCCGACTCTTGGTGACCCCCTGGACTGCAGCCCACCAGGCTCCTCTGTCCGTGGGATTTTCCAGGCGAGAATACTGCAGTGGGGT
>NW_011451280.1:0-536 GCF_000754665.1 Bison bison bison | reverse complement strand
TTCCTACCTCCTTTCTGATTAAACAGACCTAAACACACACACACACACACACACACACACACACACACACACACACACACACATACGCACATGCACACACACAGTAAGTTAGGTCAGGCCGTGCGTGCTCTTGTTGACTCCTCCAAATTCACCACCTAACTCCTCACTTTATGTCCACTTCCTTGACTTCTTCACTGTTCCTGGCAGGCACAGTTCACAGAGGGGAGCCTTTGTTTTAGGCGTCTTCTCTGCCTGCCGAGTTCATCCCCAAGACTTGGCTTATTCATTCACTTTCTTCTGAGGCCTGCTCAAGGTAACTTTATTAGATAAGCCCCCGTTCATTATGCTATTAAAACGTCTCACTCTAGATCCCAAGTGACTAGTGCCTAACACCTGTTAGCTGCTAAATAAATATTCGCTGTTTTTGTTGTTCACTCGCTCAGTCATATCCAACTCTTTGTGACCCCCATGGAATTCAGCACCCCAGGCTTCCCTGTCCCTCACTATCTCCCAGAGTTTGCCCAAGTTGCCCATGT
>NW_011451279.1:0-536 GCF_000754665.1 Bison bison bison | reverse complement strand
CTGAGCTTTCGGGAACAAGGGCCATTGTTTCCTTTGACTTTTTTTTAAATTTATATATATATATATATAGTAGATTTACAATGTTGTTAGTTTCAGGTATACAACAAAGTGATTCAGTTGGTTGATGGTGGTGGTGGTTTAGTCGCTAAGTTGTGTTCAACCCTTGAAACCCCATGGACTGTAGCCCTCCAGGCCCCTCTGTCCATTGGATTTCCCAGGCAAGAATATTGGAGTGGGTTGTCCTTTCTTTCTTCAGGGGATCTTCCCAACTCAGGGATCAAACTCATGTCTCCTGCCCTGACAAGTGGATTCTTCACTGCTGAGCCACCAGGGAGCCCTAGTGATTCAGTTAAGCATACATACATATTTTTTTTTCAGATTCTTTTCCTTTATAGTTATTACAAAATATTGAGTGTAGTTCCCTGTGCTATACAGTAGGTTCTTGTTGGTTATCTATTTTATATATGGTGATGGTGGTGTTTAGTCACTAAGTTGCGTCTGACCCTTTGAGACCCCATGGACTGTACCCCACCAGG
>NW_011451278.1:0-536 GCF_000754665.1 Bison bison bison | reverse complement strand
TCAGAATTGAGGTTCATTGAAAAACCATAAAGAAAGTTAATGTAGAATGTCCCAACATTCAAATCTCTAGATATTTAAATGTCACTTTACAGACTTTTTATTAACCATAGTATTTCTGAATTATCGCTGTAATATTTCAGTAATGGGATAGAAGCTGTCAAGGTCAGAACAGCCTCATAAGGGAGACATGCAAAAAGAAAGCATTAGATCTGAAAATCACAATGGTAGCTGTTCTAAGGAACCTTTTTATTAAAGTAATGGACCAAAAGATATTATGTAGAACTGTGAGATTCCAGAAAACACCATGTGGCAAGTTTGCTCAGAGATGAAAAGCAGTTTTTCCTTTCTGTTATCTTTATAATTTAGCACATAAAACACCTTGGCTCCTTTCATTCCAAGTAAAATGTATATTTAATATCCACAAAGCTTAATGAAACTGGCTTTTCTACAGAAAGTCTGATTTAAATGACTTTAAATTGCATTTTTAGTCTACAGACCAGTGATGTTATTTGCAATGCTCCTGGTAGCCTGCAGGC
>NW_011451277.1:0-536 GCF_000754665.1 Bison bison bison | reverse complement strand
GTGAATGTTCCCCCTCTCCTCTCTCCCCAGCATCCTAGCTGTGAGTTTCCTGACAGTTCATTCTTCTGACAGGGCTTAATGTTATGGGTCAAATTGTGTCCCTCCCCACAAGAAACATAGGTTGAAGTCCTAACCACCAGTTCTCAGAATGTGACCTTACTTGGAAACAGGTTCCTTACAGAGGTAATCAAGTTAAAATGAGGTCAGTCATGTCCAACTCTTTGTGACCCCATGGACTGTAGCCTACTAGGATCCTCTTCTTGGGACTTTCCAGGCAAGAATACTGGAGTGGGTTGCCATACCCTCCTCCAGGAGATCCTCCAGACCCAGGGTGGGCCCTAATCTGACTGATGTCCTCATAAAAATTTGGAAATTTTTTATGACAGATGACAGATACAGAAGGAAAATGATGTTAAAACAGAGAAAATGCCATGTGAAGGCAGAGAATTGGAGTTACGCATCTACAAGCTGCTGCTAAGTTGCTTCAGTCGTGTCCGACTCTGTGCGACCCCATAGATGGAAGCCCACTAGGCTCC
>NW_011451276.1:0-536 GCF_000754665.1 Bison bison bison | reverse complement strand
TGACAGAGGATGGGACAGTTGGATGGCATCACTGACTCAATGGACATGGGTTTGGGTGGACTCCGGGAGTTGGTGATGGACAGGGATGCCTAGCATGCTGTGATTCATGAGGTCACAAAGAGTTGGACACGACTGAGTGACTGAGTTGAACTTAATACAAATACTCTAAAGAAAGAAGGATGCTTTCATAATTAGTATTTTATAACACACATACACATATGAACACATCTTAGCATTTATGAAATGAATTGCAGCACTTTGGTCTAGTGTCCTTTCCAATTACCTGACAATTGATGACTACGTAATTACACCATAGGCATCTGTTGTTTTGCTGCCCATTTTCTTGGTCATCTGTTAACGGCACCTTCAGGAAGATCGCCTGGAGAAGGAAGTGGCAACCCACTCCAGTGTTCTTGCCTGGAAAATCCCATGGACAGAGAGCCTGGTAGGCTACAATCCCTGGAGTAGCAAAAGAATGAGGTATGACTTAGCGACCAAATAACAACAGCAAATTTGCTTTGGGAGATCTGAGAGTG
>NW_011451275.1:0-536 GCF_000754665.1 Bison bison bison | reverse complement strand
CTGAAATATCTCAAACAGAGAAAGACAAACACTATATGATATAACCTATATGTGGAATCTAAATAATCAGCAACCTCAGATATTCAGATGACACCACTTTAATGGCAGAAAGTGAAGAGGAAATAAAGAGCTTCTTGATGAAGGTGAAAGAGGAGAATGAAAAAGGTGGCTTAAAACTCAACATTAAAAAAACAAAGATCATGGCATCTGGTCCCCACACTTCATGGCAAATAGATGGGGAAACAATGGAAACAGTGACAGATTTTGTTTTTTAGGGCTCCAAAATCATTGCGGACAGTGATTGAAGTCACAAAATTAAAAGACGCTTGCTCCTTGGAAGAAAAGCTATGACAACCTGGATAGTATATTAAAAAACAGAGATATCACTTTGCCAACAGAGGTCTGTATATTCAAAGCTACGATTTTTTCCAGTAGTCATGTACAGATGTGAGAGTTGGACCATAAATAAAGCTGAGCACTGAAGAACTGATGCTTTTGAACTGTGATGTTGGAGAAGACTCTTGAGAGTCCCTTGG
>NW_011451274.1:0-537 GCF_000754665.1 Bison bison bison | reverse complement strand
ATTTTTTTCTCTAAAAGGATATTATGTATATATTTAATGTCCTTTATGTATGTATGTGTGTGTATACATGTGTGTGTGTGTGTGTGTGTGTGTGTGTGTGTATGTATGTATTTACCTTTATGGGCCACATAAGCTCTCTGTCTGAGCTACTGCTATTTTTTACCTACCCTCTTTTCCCTTCTCTTTCTTCCTCCTTCTTCTTCACCCTCCTAAAATGTCTGAATTGTTCCTTCCATAAAATAAAGCTTTGAGGAGTCACTTATATAACATTAGAAAGGTATTAATTATAGGACCAGAGACATTATTTCCATAAATGACCTTAAGGTCATTCTCTTTAACATTGACTTGTTTTTATGAAGTTGTTTTATTTTTCTGATGAGGAAACTTACTTAGAGAAAAAAGTGATTATATGTTGTCTTCTGTAATTCACAATTAAGATACCAAATAGTAATCAGTTTTAAGTAATCAGTTTCAAATCAGTGCCAAATGTCTTTTTCCATGGTGTCTAAAATGTTTGGATCTCACTAAAATATTGAT
>NW_011451273.1:0-537 GCF_000754665.1 Bison bison bison | reverse complement strand
GCAGACAAAGCCCAGCTGAGATGGTTCCTGCAGCACATAGCCAGTTCTGCAGGAATTTTTGTGGGATGGATCTTTATTGTCAAGCTGGTTAGATAATCCCACATCTTCCGTCATGGTGCTCAGACACGTCCTCTAGGTAATGGTGGTTTGGAGCCTCCATTAAAATGCAACAGAGGCAAGTAGATTCTTTATCCCTTTCATTTGTTTAGTCACAGGAAGACACAGGCTTCCCTGGTGGCTCAGTGGTAAAGAATCTGCCTGCAGTGCAGGACACGTGGGTTCAATCCATGGGTCAGGAAAATCCCCTGGAGAAGGAAATGGCAACCCACTCCAGTATTCTTGCCTGGAAAACCCCATGGATGGAGGAGCCCGGCAGGCTACAGTCCATGGGGTCACAAAGAGTCAGACACCACTGAGTGACGTGATCTTCCCTAGCTAAGGCAGTGGGGTGGTGGCTCAGTGGTAAAGAATCTGCCTGCAGTGCAGGAGACGCGGGTTCAATCCATGGGTCAGGAAAATCCCCTGGAGAAGGAAATG
>NW_011451272.1:0-537 GCF_000754665.1 Bison bison bison | reverse complement strand
CTAATGAGATGCATGAACCTAGAGCCTATTATACAGAGTTAAGTAAGTCAGAAAGAGAAAGATAAATATTGCATACTAAAGCATATATAAGAAATCTAGAAAATAGTAAAGAAAAATTTATTTGCAGGACAGCAATGGAGCAACAGACAGAAAACAGATTAATGGACATGGGTAGAGGAGAGGACAGGGTGAGATATATGGAGAGGGTAACTTGGAAACTTTGCATTATCGTATGTAAAATTGATAGCCAATGGAATTTTCTGTATGTCTCAGGGAACTCAAATAGGGGCTCTGTATCAAACTAGAGGGGTGGGATTGGGAAGGAAATGGAAGGGAATTTCAAGAGAGGACATAAACATACATATGTTTAGTTACATATGTTTAGTTACATATGTTTAGTTACATATGTTTAGTGTTGAGGTTTGACAGAAAACAACAAAATTCTGTAATGCAATCATCCATCAATTAAAGTTTAAAAAAATGGAATAGTCTAGCCTAGTATTGAAATTATAGCAAATGTTATTATTTTAGTTCCTT
>NW_011451271.1:0-537 GCF_000754665.1 Bison bison bison | reverse complement strand
CAAACCAGAGAAATTTCCATTAGGCCACACCTTTGGCTTTGGGAGATATACTCTGAACCAAAAGACTGTCTTGGCCAGCAATCGGCCTCCACAGACACAGGCCACATCTTGCCTCCTTGCATGATAGGCTGCTTTCTAGACTAGAGCTCCCTTTCTCAGGACTTCCACTTGCTTCCTGCCACTGGTCCTGCTAGCACCCCCAGCATGACTCAGCCACTTTGTCCCCTTCAGCACTGACATTGTAACTGTTCCTGTCTCTCACACATCACCAAGCTGTGTAAGAGACAGAAACAATTATGATCCCACTAGCAAATCTGGGGGCATATACCCCAATTTACTTGGAATCTAGAAACTCTTGCAACTGGACACTGTCTGCACTGGCAGCTCAGTACTACATTTCTCTCTGCTGCGTGGACAAGACTGAAGCAAGTTTCCTGACCTTGAATCTATGTTTCATTCCAATACTCTTGCCTGGAGAATTCCACAGGCAGAGGAGCCTGGTGGGCTATAGTCCATGGGATCACAAAGAGTTGGACT
>NW_011451270.1:0-537 GCF_000754665.1 Bison bison bison | reverse complement strand
TCTATGTGTCTATTCTTTCACTAATTCCATGCTTGTTTGATTATTGTTGCTATATAGTAAGTCTTGAAAGCTGTTGGTATAAGTTCATCAATTTTGTTCTCAGTGTTATATGGCTATCCAAGGTGTCCCATCTTTCCATATAAACTTGAAAATAGATTTCTGGGATATTGGTTGAGATTACATTGAATGTACGGTTCAAACAGAAGAATTGATATCTTGACAATATTGAGTCTTCCAATCTATCAACACAGATTATCTCTTTGTTTAGATATTTTTTATTTATTTCATCAGAATCTTATGGCTTTCCATTTGTAGAGCCTGTATCTATTTTTCTTAAATTTATACGTTTATGCATTTCATTTTTGATGCTTTTGTCAATAAAGTGTAGTGTAATTATTGGCAATTAGAAAACAATTGATATTATTTATCCACTTTGTACACTTAAGTGAAAAGGAACTAAAAAGCCTCTTGATGAAAGTGAAAGAGGAGAGTGAAAAAGTTGGCTTAAAGCTCAACATTCAGAAAACGAAGATCATG
>NW_011451269.1:0-537 GCF_000754665.1 Bison bison bison | reverse complement strand
TTTTTTTCATAAGATAATGATTTTTAAAAGATTGTGCAAAACATGTAAATTTTGCTCCTTCTAAAAATACTCATCTCTTTCCATTGTGGTGAAATTTTCGAGTCCTCAGGTCCCAGCTGTTTTGGGTAGCCTTCTAATATGAAACCAGAAGGAACCCCAATCAGCCTGGAGACTTTGTGCTTTTATGTCATAGACACTACTTACTGCCCCCTCACCCTCAACCCCCCGGTTGAATCTTCATTTGTGCATGTACTGAGTATGACTTTACTTTTAAATAATTCACTTCTTGGACAAATATTTATTGAACATCTGCTGTGCTGCAGGCATTGCCAAGCACTAGTAATAGAAGGGTAAGTACAAATCATCAGAGGTATGCAAATCAAAACCACCGTGAGGTTTCACCTCACACCTGCTAAGATGGCCATTATCAAGAAAACAAAAGTTAACTGGTGGTGAGGATGTGGAGAAGAGAACACGTGTGCACTGATGCTGGGAATGTAAAATTATACAGCTGTCATAAAAAACAATATAAATATT
>NW_011451268.1:0-537 GCF_000754665.1 Bison bison bison | reverse complement strand
TCCCTGGTGGCTCAGAGGTTAAAGTGTCTGCCTGCAATGCGGGAGACCTGGGTTCAATCCCTGGGTAGGGAAGATTCCCTGGAGAAGGAAATAGCAACCCACTCCAGTATTCTTCTTGCCTGGAGAATCCCATGGATGGAGGAGCCTGGTGGGCTACAGTCCACTGGATTGCAAAGAGTGGGACACGACTGAGCAACTTCACTTTCACTGTTTAAAATTAATTAAATTTTTAAAAGGAATTTTTAGTTTGCAGAAAAAATGAGCAGAAATTACAGACAGTTCCTCTATACTCAATCTCCTGCCTTCACACATTTCCTATTATTTAGTTTTATTTATTATCACCCTGCATTAGTGTGTTACACATTACAATTGATGAACGAATGATACATTATTGTTAATGAAGACTCAAAATGTTTATTAAGATTCATTTCGTGTGTTGTACAGTCTATGGTTTTTAAACTTTCAGATGACAACATTGGCTGAAGGTAAATTCTTAATATACCAGACTTATTTTTAAAAACTAACATCTGTTGAAAG
>NW_011451267.1:0-537 GCF_000754665.1 Bison bison bison | reverse complement strand
TTTAAGGAAATAAAGGATTGAAGTACTATTGTTGTCTGGTTCTATCTGTCTCTTATAGTTGTATGTACTTTTCAGGTGGTTGTTTTGTTTCATGAGCAGCTTTTTTCTGAGGTTTTTAGCTACTGCGTTTGTTAGTTCTCAGCTATTAAAACTATTTTGGGGAATGGAAATAATGAAAGTCCAGGTCCAAGTCTGTGTACATTTCTAGGGAAAGAATGAGCCCTAGGCACCATAAAATTAGTGTTAGTCATTCCTGTTTGCTGCTATACAACAACATTGGGCAGGGTTTTATTTTGAAACTCACAGGAAAAAGTGGAAGGAGGCCTTAGATTATAATCTATCTTTCCTGGGGATCTGGAGGAGGAAAGGGAGAAAGGCTTGGAAGAGTGAATGCTGAGGGTAAGGGAATCACCTTGTATGCATTTTTGTCAATGCCTTACAGTAGCAAGGCTTTTGCACTGTCCTGATTTAAAGTGAAGACACAGTGAGATTAAACTGTAGATTTATTTGGAAAAAGGGACAGGTAGTCATTATATG
>NW_011451266.1:0-537 GCF_000754665.1 Bison bison bison | reverse complement strand
GTAGTTAAATCGTCACCAAAGACCTCATAAAGTCGTTAATAACCCTAGGGAGGGAGTGAGGGGGTATTCGTGAGTTTTACTAGGTCAGGTATGAGGGAAATTAAGCTTTAAAATTAAATAACTGTACCCAATAGAGTGGCAGAACTCAAGCCCGCGTCTCTTTTCCAAGTCGTGGACTGAAGAAATCCTTCATTGGTGCTGTTGAGGAAACATTTGAAGAAGTTGTCCTCAGGGAAGTGAGTTAAAAGCCAAGTCCCGAGATTTGCATTGGCTAGTAAAGCCGGAGAGCACTTTTCCATTTAGGTTCCCTCTTTCGTGTTTTTTATAATACGCCCCAGATATTTCAACAGAAAAAAAAAATTATTTTTTAGAAAGCCTTAAATCTCTCCATGCAGTGTGCACCACCATCTCCCTCAGAGGCTGGAAAACGGCCAGACCGGGAGTCTTTTAGTTTTCAGTCAGTTCAGTTCAGTCGCTCAGTCATGTCCGACTCTTTGCGACCCCATGAATCGCAGCATGCCAGGCCTCCCTGTCCAT
>NW_011451265.1:0-514 GCF_000754665.1 Bison bison bison | reverse complement strand
TAGGCTGCCCTCCAGAGTCTGTTCTTCACCTAGACAAGAGGGGTCTAAAGCAGAGCCTGAGTATGGCTTCCTTGCTTAGTCAGGTTAGGGAGAGGGAAGGATATGGCAGACAATTCCTATGTGCAGGGAGTTCCTGCAGTGGCATAGGCCTGTGGGAAATTGGTGCCACCTGAGACAGTCTTGTGCTCTCCTGGGGGACTTGGCCCCAGGTCGTGGGTCACTTGGCAATGCCAGGTTGCACAGGCTCCCAGGAAGGTGTGGGCAGTGACTTGTTCCTGCTCACAGCTTGGCCAGTGGCTCCAAAAGCCATTGCGCCTACTTCTGGGTTCAGAGACTGCAGCCATAACCTGCCCCATCTTTGGCACTCAAACAGGCAGAGGCTGTAGCCAGCATGAGCACCTCTGGGGTTGTTGACTGCAGCTGCAGCTCTTCCCACCTATGATGGCACTCATGAAGGTGGCGTCCTGCTGTCTGTGATCTCACAGAGTTAGTGGGTCCTGCGAAAAGGATCTCT
>NW_011451264.1:0-537 GCF_000754665.1 Bison bison bison | reverse complement strand
GTTATATACACAATTTCATGTACATGTGAATAATAATATTATAAGATAATATTGCCCACTATCCAGTTCTACAAGAATCATGTCATTAGGCACTGCAGTCACTGACCTACAACACATTTTGAAAGGAATTCAGGGCAAAAAAATCAGAATGAGGCACTTTGTGCTCTGGGAATAGAGGCAAAACAGGCCCTTAATTAATTAGAAATATTTCAGGAGATTTTTTACGAACTTCGGTTCTTACATCTTCTTCTACTAAGAAAACTCTGAAGTCATTAACTGAGGTGTCCATTGCTTGTGACTGTCAGTAACCTTCCACAGAGCTGTGTGCTTGTGTGCATGTACTCCTTCAACAAAGCCATGTATGTACTAACTTCCATCCACCTCTTGGGAGCAGTTCCTCAGAACCCTCTGGCAGGCAGTCTCAACATGAAGTTGCTCAGTCGTGTCTGACTCTTTGCGACCCCATGGAGCCTACCAGGCTCCTCTGTCCATGGGATTTTCTAGGCAATAGTACTGGAGTGGATGGCCATTTCCTTC
>NW_011451263.1:0-537 GCF_000754665.1 Bison bison bison | reverse complement strand
GGGTAGCCAAGAGTTGGACACGACTGAGCAACTTACACTTTACCTGCTTCTTGAGAAATCTGCATGCAGGTAAAGAAGCAACAGTTAGAACTGGACATGGAACAATGCAAAATTGGGAAAGGAGTATGTCAAGGCTGATTCTCCAGGCAAGAATACTGGAGTGGGCTGCCATGCCCTCTTCCAGGGGATCTTCCCAACGCAGGGATCGAACACACGTCTCTTTATGTCTTCTGTCTTAGCCGGCAGTTCTTTACCACTACTGCCACCTGGGCAGCCCATGATGTACATTACATTCCCATGAATTACTTCTATTTCTGAAGTTTGTATCTTTGACCCCCCCACCTCCAACCTTGGCCCATTTTGTCTACCATCTCACCATGTCTGGCAAGCATCAATCTGTTCTCCATACCTATGAGCTTAGAATTTGTTTTTGCTGTTGTTGTTAGATTCTACATATAAATGAGATGATATTTTTCTTTCTCTAACTTATTTTATGCAGCATAATACCCTCAAGGTCCATTCATTGCACTGCAAATG
>NW_011451262.1:0-537 GCF_000754665.1 Bison bison bison | reverse complement strand
CTCCAGGAGTTTATTTGCTGGGTCACGTATTTTTTCTTTTTTTAGCTTTAAAAGGAGCCTCCAAACTAGCTTACACAGCCACTATATGTTCCCACTAGCAATGTATAAGAGTTCAAATTTCTCCACATTCTCAGCAGTAATTATTATTTTGTTTTTGTTAATTTATTATATCCATCCTAGTAGGTGTGAAATGGTATCTTCTTGTGGTTTTTATTTGCACTTGCCTATTGGCTGATAATGTTAAGCTTCCTTTATGAGCTTGTTGATAATTTGTATATCTTCTTCAGAGAAATGCCTATTTAATTTCTTTGCCTATTTTTTAATTGGGTTGTCTTTTTATTATTGCATTTTAGGAGTTCTTCATATATTCTGGATATTAAACCTTACCAGATAAATGACTGTAAATAACATTTCCCATTCTGTAGGCTGCTTTTTTAAAATAATATCTTTTGATTCAAAAAACTTTTTCATTTTAATGAAGTCAAATTTATCTATTTTTCTTTTGTTGCTTGTGTGTTCTGTGTCGCTGATCCACTT
>NW_011451261.1:0-537 GCF_000754665.1 Bison bison bison | reverse complement strand
TCACTTCAGTCGTCTGATTCTTTTGGATCTTACAGACTGTAGCCTGCCAGGCTCCTCTGTCCATCAGATTCTGTAGTCAAGAATACTGGAATGGGTTGCCATGCAACCAGGGGATCTTCCTAACCCAAGGATCGAACCAGTGTCTCATATGTCTTCTGTGTTGGTAGGTGGGTTTTTTACCACTAGTGCCACCTGGGAAGCACGGGCCTGACTGCTGTATTGAATTGTGCTGTCCTTTTTTCCTCTTCGTTTCTGCACAGATTTGTTTTCCCTATCAAAGTTAGCTATTTCAGTGACCCAGGAATAGGAGCGCTTCATTGTAGAATGTGAAAACCATGGTTGTTTTTTTTTCTTAAATCACAACCAGCTAATAACTGAAGGACTTGGTTTTCATTCTGTTGCATGGCTTTCAGTGGGACACTCAGGTATTGAGTAAAAGGAGAAAGGCTTAGAAAGTAAGCATATGTGAAAGGTGCTCTACTTTGTATGGTGTTAGTCACTCAGACATGTTCACTCTTTGCGACCGCATGGACTGTG
>NW_011451260.1:0-537 GCF_000754665.1 Bison bison bison | reverse complement strand
TTTTTTCTGTAACCTTCTGATCTTTTAGGTTTCCCTCAGAACAGACTTACCCACCTTCCTGAAAAAAAGCTTCATTTTTATGTCAAGGTAGAGAGAGCTGAGCTAAAGACAGAGAGCTTGGTCCCAAGGTTAGTTCTAGAGTGTGGACAGTAGGTTATAATGGTCCAGTCCAGGGCACTGGTGACAGTTTGGTGGAAACAAGGGAACAAATGTGAGGCATGCTCAGAATGAGATTCTTTAGAGTGTATCATCTGATACAGCTCTCTGTCTTTAGTTCAGCTCTCTCTACCCTGACATAAAAATGACTCTCAAGAGTCTTCTCCAAGATAGTACATTCTAATTTTGACATGCTAAGTCCCAGATGCTGACAGGAAAACCACATGTCTGGTTGGTAGTTGGATATATAGAATTGGAACCCAGGCAATAGGTGGATATGTGGATAGTAAGCTTAGGTCTGAATCTGTCTTACACATGGTAGTGTATGTATGTTGATGTTACTTTCTCCATTTGTCTCACTCTCCTCCTTCCCTGACTGTG
>NW_011451259.1:0-537 GCF_000754665.1 Bison bison bison | reverse complement strand
TTGAAATATGTAAATTGCCATATCATATAAAGTGTGAGGGATGAATATGTAAAAGTGAAGGGTTTTATATGTCATTGAAGTTAGGTTGTTATCAATTTTAAAAGAGATTGTTAAAAGACATTTTATGAAGGCCTCACTGTAACACAAAGAAAATATTTGTAGAAGATACACAAAAGTAGGAATCAAAACATATCACTACAAAAAATAAAAGACATATTAATACAAAAAAGTGACCAATACATCTAGAGTAGTTACTACATATTGTTTAGTATATCAGTTCAGCATAATGTCACTTTGATATCTTTTACTGAAATATACTTGATGTGCAATATTATATTAGTTTTAGATATCACTACACAGTGATTTGACATTAACATATTTTATAAAATGATCAACATAAATCCAGTAACTATCGTTCACCATACAAAGTTATTACCATATTCTTCATGATACTTATATATTATATATTATATTCCCATGGTTTATTGTATGACTGGAAGTTTGTACCAATTTCACAAAGTCCTCCACCACCATACT
>NW_011451258.1:0-537 GCF_000754665.1 Bison bison bison | reverse complement strand
GCAATAGCAGTAGCTACCACATTCTAACACTACTGCCCAGTCAGACGTTCAACTTTTGCAGAGCATTAAATTAGTCTGGATTCTTTTGAAAATGTGGTCTTGTCATTTCAGAGATCTGTTACATGAAACCCAGAGAGGCATAAAGGAATTCACGTGAAAGCAAAGTATGTGTTAGTTAAAAAGATTCCTCTGGCTCCTTTATATTTACCCAGCTAATTCAGACCCATCTTTGAGATCAAAACAAAAATGTTCCTTCCGTGGGTTTGCTTTCTTTAATTCCTCTAAATGATGTTAGACTCCCTGGCTCCCAGCTTGTCCATGCTCCCGAAGAGACCCGTGATTTCCTTTCACATTAGATTTTAATTTTAGTTAATCAATTAATTACTGATTTGTTAATGCCTCTCACCTTTTGTAGTCTATAATAACAGCGCTCTTGACTGCCTATCCTATGCTGCTGCTGCTGCTAAGTCGCTTCAGTCGTGTCCGACTCTGTGCGACCCCACGGACTGCAGCCCACCAGGCTCCCCCGTCCCTGGG
>NW_011451257.1:0-535 GCF_000754665.1 Bison bison bison | reverse complement strand
GTGGCTCCCCAGCCTCCCGGGGGCTCCTCCTCCTGCTCCGGCTTCCTCTCTTCCTGGAGGAAACCTTGACTCCTCACTCGCCCGGGGGATCTGTGGGTGTGCTTCCACCCTCTGGATGAGACGCGCCTTGTCGACCCCAGACTCCGGCGGGCAGGCTGGACCCAAGGGTGGGAAGCAGAGGCCAGGAGGGAGAAGGTATCTGGTCCTCCCAGGATGGGGACAGGGCACCCCCCCACACACTTCCCACGCTGATCTAAATTCATGCCCGAGCTGCCCCACATGCCAGGCACTCAGTGGAACGCACGTGCCCTGATGCAGTCTCGTCCCTGCAAGACCAACACAGGGCCACTGCCCACCCTACTTCCCATGGGAGGTCTGGCTTGACCCTTGACCCTGGAAGGAGGATGCGCCTGATTAAATCAGGTCCTTGGGTAGGTATGTCCCTCCCGGACGCTCAGACATGTTCCTCGTTGGCCATGACTTGGAACCCAGGGGGACAGCCTGACCCACCTGTTCTGAGTCATGGCCAACGAGG
>NW_011451256.1:0-537 GCF_000754665.1 Bison bison bison | reverse complement strand
CCATTTGAGCCACCAGGGAAGTCCTTGCCCAGCTTTACAGCTTAATTTTTTTTTTTTTTTCCTGAGAAAATCACAGTGAAATCAGGTTCACTGATTTCACACATGTCTCTCTTATTGTGAGCCAGGTTGTTTGGGAAGCATTTTCTAGGATGTAGATGAATATGCAGCAGGGTAGCAGGCAGCTTTCTTGGGTGCAATGACTGTAGAAGGGGAGGGAAAGAGGCAAGATACAGCAGAGAGAGATCCATCTAGCTCCAGGAAGGCCTGGTGGGGGACACAGCAGCCAGGATAACCCTTTAAAGACTGCCCAAGTCAGAGCAAGAGGGGGAGAATTTTATACCCACTCTCACCCCATTGACCAGTTTTAGATTCAGGGGCCCCTGGAAGGGGCACCCTCATCAGCAGAAACAACCCCAGAGAAACCAGACAACTGAGGTCTATTGGTAGGGAGCCTCCCCAGCAGTTGTGAGAATACATCCTTCAGTCCTGAAAGGGAATCTACAGGGCACACAGCCCAGGCTCCCAAACAGACCTCTG
>NW_011451255.1:0-537 GCF_000754665.1 Bison bison bison | reverse complement strand
TCACCTCTTCTCGGCACACTCAGTGCGCTTAACGCTCTGCATGTCCCACGCACATCTGGTGATGCCGTGCCTTCCAGAGGGACCAGACACTCAGGTCCAAGATGGCATCGTTGCCGGCCCCTCCCTCCCAGCTCCCTTGGCCCCCCGCCACCCCAGCCTTGGTTCCCAGCCAGCTCGGGCTCCAGGGATGGACTTTACCCCAGGCTTCAGAGGCCTCATCGCGACACAGTAGATAATACTCTCTGAGGTTTTTCTTTTCTCCTCTATTTTATCTGGACGTTTTGTTGATTTACAGTGTCGTGTCGGTTTCAGAATGCTGGGTGCTGGTCCCCTATGCTTATGCACATCCCTCCTCTTGAATTCTTTACCTGGATAGCTTAGGACACAGGTTCACTGGGGTTCTCTCTGCGCTGCAGTAGAGTCTTGCTGATCATCTCTCTCAGTGATGGGAGTTTATATATGTGAATCCCAGCCCTCTCATTTATCTGCCCACCATACCCTGCACTAACATCTCCTTGTTCTTCTTTGTTCTTCACT
>NW_011451254.1:0-537 GCF_000754665.1 Bison bison bison | reverse complement strand
ATAGCTTGAACATCCTTTTGGTTAACTGTTTGCTGAGTTTGGGTCAGCATCTGTACTCAGCTTTATTATATATATATATATATATACTCATTTATTTCCTAGTCAAAAAGAAATTTAATAGCTTGAACATCCTTTTGGTTAACTGTTTGCTGAGTTTGGGTCAGCATCTGTACTCAGCTTTATTATATATATATATATATATACTCATTTATTTCCTAGTCAAAAAGAAATTTAATAGCTTGAACATCCTTTTGGTTAACTGTTTGCTGAGTTTGGGTCAGCATCTGTACTCAGCTTTATTATATATATATATATATATACTCATTTATTTCCTAGTCAAAAAGAAATTTAATAGCTTGAACATCCTTTTGGTTAACTGTTTGCTGAGTTTGGGTCAGCATCTGTACTCAGCTTTATTATATATATATATATATATACTCATTTATTTCCTAGTCAAAAAGAAATTTAATAGCTTGAACATCCTTTTGGTTAACTGTTTGCTGAGTTTGGGTCAGCATCTGTACTCAGCTTTATTAT
>NW_011451253.1:0-537 GCF_000754665.1 Bison bison bison | reverse complement strand
GGGGCAGAGATGAGACCAGGGGCAGAGATGAGAACAGGGGCAGAGATGAGACCAGGGGCAGAGATGAGACCAGGGGCAGAGATGAGAACAGGGGCAGAGATGAGACCAGGGGGAGGGATGAGAACAGGGGCAGTGATGAGAACAAGACCAGTGATGAGAACAGGACTGGTGATGAGAACAGGGGCAGGGATGAGGTATTATGCACCCGCAAGCAGTCCTATCAATGGAGTCTCATTCCCACCAGGGTCAGCATGGCTATCC
Source organism: Bison bison bison (assembly GCF_000754665.1). Taxonomy (NCBI): domain Eukaryota; kingdom Metazoa; phylum Chordata; class Mammalia; order Artiodactyla; family Bovidae; genus Bison; species Bison bison. The sequence continues at coordinate 276 of NW_011451253.1, read as the reverse complement.
TGACTTTGCCACAAAGGTACCAGCTTCACCAGCCAATAAATGGCAGAGCCACATTTAAACCAGAACTCTGATTTCAAAACCTATCTAGGGATGTCCTGAGTTCAGGTTCTGGCTCCACTATTTCCATGCTGTGTGACTCAGAGCACATTCCTAACCTCTCTGAGTCTCTGTTTCTCATCTGTTAAATGGGTATAATGTCAGCACATGGGTCATACATCCCGGCACAGAGTAAATGCTCAATAAATGTGCACTTTTTGCTTTTGTATTAATATTATT
>NW_011451252.1:0-537 GCF_000754665.1 Bison bison bison | reverse complement strand
GGATCGAACCCCGGGCCCCCTGCATTGGGAGTGCAAAGTCTTAGCCACTGGACCACCAGGGAAAAGTCCCTGCCGGTGTATTTTTAATGAGAGGTACGTGCTCCTACACCACGAGGGCAGTGGCTACATCATGTGATGGTGCTACAACGACCGGGTTTTACTTTCAAATCAGGAAAAGCAGTAACAGCCAGGAAAGTGAATTCCATTTCGGGAGCAGACCGGGACCTGGGAGGCTGGCTGTGGGCTGGACCAGGACGAGAATTCAGGACAGCCCGGTCCCTGCCAGGGCTGCTCTCCAGGAAGAGAACTGGAAACCCTTCTCTAAGGGAAATCGGCCTGTCCTGGAAAGCCAACTTGCGTGCGTGCGTGCGTGCGTGTGTGCGTCTGCACATGGGTGTGAGTCTGTGCGTGCGTGTGTGTCGGTGTGTGCGTCTGCACATGGGTGTGAGTCTGTGCGTGCGTGTGTGTTGGTGTGTGCGTTTGCACATGGATGTGAGTCTGTGCGTGCGTGTGTGTCGGGGTGGGGGTGGCGGGGGG
>NW_011451251.1:0-537 GCF_000754665.1 Bison bison bison | reverse complement strand
CCCAGTGCTTATAAAAGTTGTTAATCCTATTGTACACTTACTAGAAGATGTCTAAAAAATGTACATAGCTTAATTTAAAATTAGAATACAGCTACAATAGTAACAGAGACCTGATCAGAGCACCATAAGGAATAAAATATGCGAAGAGTTTAAAATATTTCACAAATTTAAAAAATGTGGCACAGGGACCCCAAGTGAACACACGGTTTTGGGGAAATGATGCCATAGTTATGTTCAATGCAGGGTTACTGTAAACTTTCAGTTAGTAATGAAACACAATATATGTGAAGCATGGTTAAGTGAAGTACAGTTTTTTAAAGGTATGCCTATAAATCAGTTAAAACAATTCACATAAGAGACTGACTCTGGGTAAGGTATTTTTTTGTTTGTTTTAAATTAGTTTAATTGGAGATTAATTACTTTACAATATTGTGGGTTTTGCCATACATTGACATGAATCAGCCACAGGTGTACATGTGTCCCCCCATCCTAAATCCCGCCCCCTCCAGAAACAGAGAGATCAACATTTTTCTCTGG
>NW_011451250.1:0-537 GCF_000754665.1 Bison bison bison | reverse complement strand
GTTATTGCAGTAGCTACCTGCTTTTTCTGAGGGAAGACAGATCTAGATTGTCTTGAATTCCTCCTTAGTACAGGTTTTTCCCCCTCTAGGAATCAAAGGTAAACAGTGAGAATTCCCATACTAAGAGCCCCAAGCCTGCTGAGAGCCCCCAGCCAGCTAAGCAGTCTGATCAGCCTGTTGCTGCCTATGAGTATTATGATGCTGGCAATCACTGGTGCAAAGACTGCAACACCATCTGTGGGACCATGTTTGACTTCTTCACCCATATGCACAATAAGAAGCACACACAGGTAGGTATCTTGCCCTCTGTTATTTCTGTTCTTGCCCTCTTTCCCCTCAAACTCCTATACCCCCATCTGTATTACAAAGCTGGAAAATGCAACATTCTCATGTGGGCAGGAGCCCCAGTCTGAAGAATCAAGAGGTACCAACAAAGGAGACATCATCCCCAGGGCTCAGTCCAGGGGACCTGCCTGTAACTAAACACCATGGCAAGTGTAAGTGAGGCTGCTGCCTCTTTTGATTCCTTGAGTACCT
>NW_011451249.1:0-537 GCF_000754665.1 Bison bison bison | reverse complement strand
TTTTTTTCCTCTGTTTTTTTTTTTTTTTTAAATGTTTACTTTCACTGTCGCCTGGGATTTCTTTGCCTTGGTCAAATGTATTGGAAGATTATACCCTTTATTTAAAGGCTTCTTCGGTTACCCCTTTGTAGTTCACTTGATTAGATTGAATGTAAAACACTTGCATTATAATTTTAACCTAATTATAAAAGTAATATGTGCTCATTTTAGAAAATTTAGGAGGTACAGAAGACAAGCAATCATCCATTAATCTACCACCAGAGGCAAGGGGTCCTTTTTTCCTGTCTATTGTAGAATATATATATTAAAAAAATAATTGAGATCCTATCCTGGGTTTTGTACCTTGTTTGATAGATAATATGTATTTTAGACAAATACATCATTATGGTCATTATGGTGACCAGTAATTAAGTTGAAAAACAGAAAACTTAGCCACAAACTTTTAAATTTATAGGGTTGCCTGTACCTCTAACCTCCCATTCCCACTATTTTGCAGAGTGCCAGTCTGGTATCGTGTTTTTTTTTCTTTCTGCACGT
>NW_011451248.1:0-537 GCF_000754665.1 Bison bison bison | reverse complement strand
TGTATCTAAATCTCAACAAATAGAATGAATTGAAAAAGGAAATCATGCTTTATTCTTTTGGTAGTATATTTCCCACCTGTCTCTCTCTTATATACACTCAACTCTTCTTGCAACTACCACATTTTTAATGCTTCTAGCACTAAAATACACAGATTCCACTCAGATAGTTTTTGACTGTAAATCCCGGAACAAACTTGCAGTCATAATTTCCTTCCCCTATGCAGTGACCCATCACTGATTATTTAACTCAATATATTAAAATATGTTTTTAGTTTGCCTACCTGAGCAATGAAAGGGTTAATAATATTGAACAACGAATTAATAATAATAGCTACTGTTCATTGAGAAGTTATTTTAACCAACACTATAGTGGACAGTTTATATATATATATATATATACACACACACACACACACACACATATGCTATGCTGAGTCACTTCAGTCGTGTCCAACTCTGTACGACCCCATAGACGGCAGCCCACCAGGCTCCCCCGTCCCCGGGATTCTCCAGGCAAGAACACGGGAGTGGGTTGCC
>NW_011451247.1:0-537 GCF_000754665.1 Bison bison bison | reverse complement strand
TATTTTATATATAATAGTGTATATTTGCTAATCACAACCTCCTAATTTATCCCTCCCCTCCCTTTCCCATTTAGTGACTATAAGCTGATTTTCTATGTCTGTGAGTCTATTTCTATTTTGTAAATAAATTCATTTTTATCTTTTTTTTGGATTCCAAATATAAACAATATCACAGTATTTTTCTTTCTCTATCTGCCTTTACTTAATATGATAATCTCTATGTCAATCCTTGCTACTGCCAATGGCATTATTTCACTTTTTTTTATGGTTGAATACTACTCCATTGTGTATAAACGTATAGATGCCATATCTTCTTTATCTGCTCATCTGTCTAAGGACAGTTGGGTTATTTCCATGTCCTGGCTGTTATAAATAGCGCTGTAGTGGACACTGGGGCGCAGGGGGGAAGCATATGAAGCGCAGGCAGCTATTTGATAGCCTCAGTTCAGTTCAGTCACTCAGTCGTGGCTGACTCTTTGTGACCCCATGAACCGCAGCACGCCAGGCCTCCCTGTCCATCACCAACTCCTGGAGTTC
>NW_011451246.1:0-537 GCF_000754665.1 Bison bison bison | reverse complement strand
CATATAAAAATGGATTACTAATAAAGACCTACTATATAGCACATGGAACTCTACTCAATACTGAGTAATGACCTATATGGGGAAAAAATGTCTAAAAAAACCACCAGTGAATAAATATATTCCCTTTGCTGCACATCTGAAACTAACAAAACATTGTACATCAACTATACTCCACTAAAAATCCACCCTCCCCACCACCGCCAAAAAGAGAGAGAATTGAATCTCCACAATGTAATTCAAGTAGTATTTGTCTAGCAAACCATGTACTCGTGTCCAGTGTTCCATATTGGTTAACACAACAATTAGAAATAAAGTTTCCGTATCTAACCAAGAATAAAATTAAAACTTTATGCAAATGTATAATAGAATTCAGCAGAAAGTGGGATATTATAAACTTTTTCTCTGAACTCAGTCTTGAAATATGAATGATAGAATATCATAGATGAAGCTCAGAAAGGCATATATACATTATGTAACTGAAGGTCATTGCATTAATTTAATGACTAGTATAGAAATTCCATTTCAAATGTTGTTGCT
>NW_011451245.1:0-537 GCF_000754665.1 Bison bison bison | reverse complement strand
TGACATGATCACAGCCGTACTAGTCTATCATATAGAATAGTACCAGGTTCTGCTCACACTCGAGGGAGGGGTGATCCAGGACCGTACACCAGGAGCTGGGGCAAGAGTCTTGGGGCCAACTGAGAATTCAGGCTGCCACAGGCAGGGAACAGGTTTGACAACAGACAGGTGCTATGAGAACCCATGGGAGGAGCCCCTGTCCTGGCTGGGACAGAGAATGGAAGAAATAGCGAATACCCTCAAGAGGGGTTCTGCATACATTGAGCTGGAGGCTGAGTCGACTGACAGTAGAAGGCTTATAGGGAGAGAAGGAGCCCCCTGTGAGGAAGGAGAGGACACCAGGCATGCTGGGATGCACAGTTAGGGCTTAAGTGCTAGGGTAAAAAAGGAGAGAGCAAATGATGTCAGCCAGGTAGGCAGGGCTTGGGGAAACCAGGGTAGGTGGTCAGCCCTTCCAGCTCAAACCTGCCAGGCTGCCAGTGAGGCTGCATGAGGGACTGACCTAGACCCATGTCCCAAGTCACCCCTACCCTTCCT
>NW_011451244.1:0-537 GCF_000754665.1 Bison bison bison | reverse complement strand
TACGCAGAAAGCCATTAAAGCCCCTGGCATGGGGCTCGCTCTGTTCACGGAGGCCTCAGGCACCCTCTCAATGGGGTGAAGGTGCACAGCGCCTTCTCCAGAGGGTCTTAGAAGCCCGGGCAGGAAAGTGAACTCAGAGGGCCTCTGCACTCCAAAGAAAGAGCCTGATAGAGAGAAAGACAGGGGGACCAGAGCTCTGATGGAGCAAAGGTGTTTTAATTAACATGGTGTGAGCATATATACTGTCTTACAAGGTAGTTATTCTCAGCAAAGATAAAAATTAAAATTCCAGACTTACAAAACATAGGCGATCCATATTTAAGAGAGAGAGAGTTGTAAACAATCACTTTTACCATATGGTTCACAAGAAGGAAGAGGGTACTTCTCGCCATATAGAAAAACTAATGAAGGAAATGCCTGGATTCCTCAGCCCCCGGGAGAGGCTTGCCTCTCCTCTCAATTCTTGAGTATTTAGGAATTAATAAGGAACAGAGAATTCCTGACAGATCCAAAACAGCACACAGGAAGCCTCCTGTT
>NW_011451243.1:0-537 GCF_000754665.1 Bison bison bison | reverse complement strand
TATATTGTATAATTTTGACATGTCTCATGATCATAGAGTTTCTCTTTCTCTCTAGTTTACTCTGAAAAGCTGATGTTTTATACAGAATAGACTCGAGGCTCAGTTGACATCCATGTCTAGTTAAAACATTGACATGTGACCAATCACAGCAGGTAGAGATAGATAGGTGTTATCTGCTGACCTATATATTTTCATTTTGAATATAGTCCTCTGAGCTTTTGATGGAGGAAAAAAGATCTCTAAGACACAAATGTTAATTTTTTAATTTTTGGTTTTTGTTTTTAATTTTTTGGCTGTGCTGGGTCTTTCTTGCTGCTCAGGTTCTTCTGTAGTTGCAGCAAGTTGAGGCTGCTCTCTAGTTGCAGTGCCTGGGCTTCTCCTTGCAGAGGCTTTTCTTGCTGCAGAGCACAGGCTGTAGGCTCAGGGGCTTCTGTGGCTGCGGCACGGGTCCAGTAGTTGTGGCTTCCAGGCTCTAGGGCACAGGCTCAATAGTTGTGGCACAGGGGCTTAGCTGCTTTGCGGCATGTGGGATCTTCC
>NW_011451242.1:0-537 GCF_000754665.1 Bison bison bison | reverse complement strand
AAATGCAATTTAGAAAGTCAATGACCATTTTGAGAAACTTTCAAAACCCTCACACTTACTTGTGTTAAAGTCTAATTGGATAATCAAATACCTCTAAAGTTTCCTGAAGTGAATAGAATGCTTATTTCAGTTGGTATTTTCAGGCTTCCAGATATTATCAGGAGTCAAAATTGACTCTCTGCAAAATAAGAGTTTAAGGTTAACCGAGGTAAACAAAGAAAGGAAGGTAAAATTCTTTCTGAAGCCCCAAGCTCTTTTCCCTTCTTTATCTCAGGTTCTGCCTCTGGGGCCACCTCCCTTCTTCCTTGTACATCATCTACACTTCCTCTAGTTCCTCAGCTCCAACATATTAATTCTTTCATGGAACTTCCCATTTCCTCTGAACTTCTCAGAACGTGTCCTTTAAAATTAAGTCTTCTAAGGGTCTCGAAGCTAAACCTTTAAATTTTCATATTCCCTGGACTAAAACTAAACTGAGCCATAGCCAAAGATTTTCCCAAAGAATCAAATATCCTCACTGATTTTTTTTTTTTTTTT
>NW_011451240.1:0-536 GCF_000754665.1 Bison bison bison | reverse complement strand
TATGGGTATGGGGAGGGAGGAGGGTTCAGGATGGGGAACACAGGTATACCTGTGGCGGATTCATTTCGCTATTTGCAAAACTAATACAATATTGTAAAGTTTAAAAATAAAATAAAAAAAAAAAAACAATTCTGAGTGGATTAAGCTACCTTGGGCTAATCTAGGTATGTTCTGTGTAGCCAACATTTGTTAGAATTTCAAACTTATTCTGATAGGGATTGCTCATTCATTTAAGACTTATTTAGCATTTGCTCAATAATAACAGAGTCTGGGTTCAAATTTTCCCTTTGCCATTTAGCACTGACAATTTAGCATTGATTTAGCCTGGAGAATTTAATGGACAGAGAAGCCTGGCAGGCCACAGTCCATGGGAATGCAAAGAGTCAGACAGGACTAAGCGACTATCACTCACTCACTCACTCATGCAAGACACTTAATGGGCTTCCCTAGTGGCTTAAAGTTAAGGAATCTGCCTGCAATGCAGGAGCCACAGTTTCGATCCCTGGCTCAGAAAGATCCCTTGGAGGAGGGCACAG
>NW_011451239.1:0-537 GCF_000754665.1 Bison bison bison | reverse complement strand
GTGAGAGAATGATGAGGGGTATGTTTGAGAATTTTGGTGGTTTTGGAGTTAGACCACATTAGATGCAGTGATCTGAGAGGAAATCTCTGAAAAGGTAAGATTTGAGCTGATACCTGAAGAATCAGAAGAATAAAGAGATTAAAGAGCAGAAGGAACAAGTTTCCTGTTTGAGAGAAGAGACTTGTGGAAGTAAGGGCTCAAATTACGGTAAATGCCAAATGGGGTTCCTGTGTCAGAGGCCAGGAGGTAGGAGAACAGTGAGGTCTGAGTAGAGATGGGAGGGCCCTGCAATGCGTAGGTTGCTCAAATGGAAGGATTTATTCTGATGCAACAGGGAGTCATTGAGGAGTTTTTAAGAAGCATGGGTTGACACAGTCTAATTATGTTTTAGAAATTCAAGAGGCACTAAAGTTTGAAAATAAAGGAACTGTCAAAGGCAAACTAGTTTGTTTCATGATATACGTGTGTGTGTGTGTGTGTGTGTGTGTGTTAATCACTCAGTTGTGTCCAACTCTTTGTGCCCCCATGGACTGCAGC
>NW_011451238.1:0-537 GCF_000754665.1 Bison bison bison | reverse complement strand
TCCAGTATTCTTGCCTGAAAAAACTCCATGGACAGAGGAATGTGGTGGGCTACAGTCCACGGGGCTGTAAAAAGTTGAACACAACTGAGCGACTGGACACACACATGCACCTTGTAGAACAATCTCATGCAGCAAGTGGGGAAATCCCACCCCGTGCTTCTTTGGGATCTCCTGTTTTTCCAAGAAATTCCAAGAAAGTGAAGCTTTGTCAGCATTTTCTTCCTTCATCCTGTTCTTAAGAAACCACTCAAACTTTTCTTTAAAATGCACGCATGTGAATCCAAGGGAAATATAATGTTGTCCAAAGCTACACAAAGTTAATTAGCAGAGGAATTTATGAAAATGAATCAGAGGGATTTTCATTCTGTTGAACATCTTTTGAAATTTCCTATACAGTTACAGGCTATATGCTCCCTGAGAGCAAGGACTGAGTATGTCGTAGGAACCACTATGTACCCAGAACTTAAAGAGTGTCTGACCCAGAGCAGGCATCCTGAAATATGTGTTGTATAAATAAATGGGGAAAAGTGACAATGC
>NW_011451237.1:0-537 GCF_000754665.1 Bison bison bison | reverse complement strand
TGAAGGTTGGGTGAGGAATTGGGGGAGGGACCTTGCAAGAACTGAAATTGACTCCAGAAAAAAATACAAATATGTTTGGCACCATCTTCTGGGCTCTGAGCATATTTGTGATGTACTGTGAGTAAGGTTCATTACTTTCTAGTGAAGGAATCAGTCTGCGTATTATTGCCAAGGCATAGAGTATATCCATTTCACAGGGGAGGAAATTGAGGCTCAAGAAGTAAGATATTCATTCAAAATCACACTCACGTGAGTGGCAGTCACAAATTTATCTGACGTCCCTCCCCCCCAAATTCTATGCTTTCCTGATATGCATAGCATGGCAAAGTCTAGAATGAATTTCACTAGTTATGAGTGACAAAGCAGAGGTAAAAATTTTAAATAGGAACCTTTCATATGTGGAGAAGGAAATGGCACCCCACTCCAGTACTCTTGCCTGGCAAATCCCATGGATGGAGGAGCCTGGTGGGCTGCAGTCCATGGGGTCGCTAAGTTGGACACGACTGAGTGACTTCACTTTCACTTTTCACTTTCATG
>NW_011451236.1:0-537 GCF_000754665.1 Bison bison bison | reverse complement strand
GAATGAGCATCCATTCATTTATTCTTTTAATAAATATGAATTAAACTCCATCAGCCAAATACTAGTATAACAATGGAAAAATCAAGGAGCCTTCCTCATGGCACACATATACATAAAGGAGTTGAAACCAATAAGCAAATAGATATATAAAAAGAAGTCAGAGTCTGGGGAGTGCTCAGGGTTAAATGTGCTGAAGAGCATTTTAATGAGTGTTAAATGCTCTGAAAGCAAAGAAAGGAGACAGAGAATGACAGGAGGTAAGGTGATTAGGAAGGCTTCTTAAAACAGTACTGATAGAGACCCGAGAACACAAGGAAGGGATCTCCATGATTATCAGAGTGAAGAGTCGAGACAGGGGAGCATGGGAACGTCACCAAGATAGAGAACTCAAGAGGATGAGGTTAGAGATGGATCAGAGGCTGAACCATGAAGCATTTTTGGATTAATGGCAGGGACTTTGAATTTTATTTTGAGTGTGATTAAAATTTATTGCAAGATTTTGTGCAGGGCACTGATGACAAAGCATTTCTTAAAATG
>NW_011451235.1:0-537 GCF_000754665.1 Bison bison bison | reverse complement strand
TGTAAAGTTAGAATAATATACTTTACTTTAGAATAATACATAACACACATTAAGCATTTATTAGTTTTTGTCATTATTGTCATCTCATTAAGCATCTTTCAATTACTTACACTGACAAAACTCAGTACATCAAATTAATAATTCCTCTTTAGAGATAAGTGGATAAAAGTATATTGTCATGTGAAATGTGTGGCAAATGAGCTAAAGTTTGCCTTACTTCTCCCTCACAAAACTAGTACAAATCAGAACAAAACAGGCAGTTTAATACAAAGGCAGTTTAATAGGAGACAGTTAACTCCAGCCCTCATTTTTGACCTCTCCTCCTATAAAATATGTATTTCCAAAAATAATTTACTCTTTGTGATTTGTAAGATGAATTTATATAAAAATTAAGAGATGCATTATATACTGATGTTTAATTTGCTTTGAAGGAGCTTAGTGTAGTGATAGAATCATGCATTTCATGCATTTGTCATCCAATAGATGGTGACTTTGGTCACTTGTTACCTTGAGACACTGAGCAAATTACTGAAAGCC
>NW_011451234.1:0-537 GCF_000754665.1 Bison bison bison | reverse complement strand
CAGGTCCCATCCTGTTCACAGCCTGGAATCAAGGCCAAGGAGGCCGTTAGCATCAGTTCTTGCCCAAGCCCAAGGCTCTTGTCTGTACATCCTACTAACCCTCTCTGGGCCCTGGGGCCATGTCCAGCCTGCCATCTAGCATAGACAGTGGACCCCAGAGTCATCAGTGCTGTGAGAGAGAAACATGTGGGGTCCTGAGCACAAGGATGCTCTGGGCCAGCCTGGGGACATTGGAAAGTTCACTGATAAGGGAATATTTGAGGGAGACATAGAAGGATGGGTGTGTAAATTTAACCAAAAGAGGGGACTAGGTTATTCCAGACAGAGAGGAAAAGTATAAGCAAAGGTATGGTCATAGGAAATGTGTGGTTGCATAAAAGAATGGCCATTGCTCTGGTACAGATACAAAGAAATGAGATAGGACAAGATTGGAAAAGAGGCCTGTGATCCAGCTGTAAATGACCCTCAGTTCAGTCAGTCACTCAGACGTGTCTGACTCTTTGAGACCCCATAGACTGCAGCATGCTAGGCTTCCTT
>NW_011451233.1:0-537 GCF_000754665.1 Bison bison bison | reverse complement strand
GCTTGAACTGGACTGGATGCTGTGGCAGCAGGTCACGGAAACCAGAAATTCTGAAAGAAATGTGAGATCAGAACTGCTTAAGAAGGTAAATGATTGCTATGAATGTATTTATATTTTTCATGGCATATCTGGCATTTGTAAAGTGCTTATTGCATATGTGGCACTTTATACATGAATTGCTACTTATAAATATCCTTAAAAGTGATATTTTAGTCCCAAAATACAAGGAAAGAAACCAAGTCTTGCAAGAGACTAAGTAATAGCATGCTCAAGGGGACATAATTAATTATTGATAGAGGTCCTGAGCCATTTGTTAAGCACAATGCAATGTGGTCTCTTTGATACAGAATAGAATTCTCCCTATCAATCAAGGTAAGAGGTGGATGTCATCATCTCCCTGGGGTTGTAATGACCTACTGATACATGAAAACAGTGAGCAGCTTTCTATAAATAGAACTTGTATCTAACCTAAATGTTCTCATCTCTTTTTTATAATGAACATAGAAACAACTGAAAGAGAAGGGATGAGATCGGAAG
>NW_011451232.1:0-537 GCF_000754665.1 Bison bison bison | reverse complement strand
CTGGCTTCTTTCTGCCCCTGCATTCACTTGGCATGTTAGCTCAGGGATATAAATGAAATTGAGACTTAGACCAGCCAGTACAGAGTACTGAATGCTAATTAGCTTGTCAACACTGCAGGTGCTTTTGAAGAGAGGAAGATATGATACAACCTACATCTTGGGAGGAAGATGCAGAATGAACTGCCTGGGAGACAGTGTTGAGGTAGACAGATGGAAAGGAGGTTATTCCATTGGTACATGTGGGAAGCTTTGAAGCCAGAGGGGACAGGGCAGAGATGGGGACTCGGGTCAGGCACAGGACAGAATAAAGAGGAGATGTGGTTGGTTTTGACCACATTTGCCTGGGGGCAGTTGCATGTGTGTTGTCAAATATAAAGCTGGATATTAGTTAAAGTGGTGAAGGCAGATTTTATTAACTACTGACAGTAGGGAAAAGAGCTGAGTTCCATTCTATTTATACAGAGGTGTGTGTGTTAGTCACTCAGTCGTGTTCGACTCTTTGAGACCCCATCGATTATAGCCTGCCAGACTCCTCTG
>NW_011451231.1:0-537 GCF_000754665.1 Bison bison bison | reverse complement strand
TTGTTCTCTGAATTTTATGTTCTTGGTATTTGTCAGCTTTTAAAAACTTTGTAATTTGTTATGAACACTTTCCTTATTCTAAATATGTACTTATTTTCACTTCTACCTTTGTATTCATAATTTTATATTATTTTCTAAAAAAATAGATCCTCCGGCTATAGAAAACCTGGATTCACACTCTATCTGGTACATAGTAGCTCTTTAGTACATGTTTATTTTATTCTCCTCTAGACTCATCAAATTTCCATTGATTATATCAGTAATAATGACTTTAATAATGTTTGTCACACAGAAATACATCATTTCTATCATTTTCACTTCCTTATTCTGACAAATCCCATGGATGGAGGAGCCTGGTGGGCTGCAGTCCATTTGGTCTCGAAGAGTCGGACACGACTGAGCGACTTCACTTTCACTTTTCACTCTCAGGCATTGGAGGAGGAAATGGCAACCCACTCCAGTGTTCTTGCCTTGAGAATCTCAGGGATGGGGGAGCCTGGTGGGCTGCCGTCTATGGGGTCGCACAGAGTCGGACAC
>NW_011451230.1:0-537 GCF_000754665.1 Bison bison bison | reverse complement strand
GATTCACAGGAGTAGGCATGTTGGTGAAGATGGAGCTGGTGGTGAAGATGGGGTGATGTCTAGCCTCTATTGGGTACTTATTTTGTGCTAACTAAGTCATTGAACATTTATACTTAATTCCCACCATTACCTTATGAGGTAGGACTTTCATGATCCCCTAGATTCCAGAAGATGAGGCAGAGGTCAAGAGAGGTTCCTTACCCAAGTCACAGATCTGCCAAAAACTTGATTCTTTGCGGGCTGGATTTGAAAGTGTATGCAAAAATGCTTTGAAAAGCCTGGAGAAAATGCATCTAAGTGTCAGAGTTAGGAAGCATGTTAAGCATTTTTGTTGCTGTATTCATTTAGGGCACTTTAGTGGGGTCTGGAGAGTTAATCCTAGATTTGTCTCGATTTACTATCCCAGGCCTTGTGAAATAGAAATCTTCATGATCCCTGCTACTTCTGAAATTCTAAGCTCTTTATGTAACAAAAGGCTGCTATTGGGTCCACCCTTAGGGAGTACAGCAGGATAAAGATTTGAAGGAAGAAATTCTC
>NW_011451229.1:0-537 GCF_000754665.1 Bison bison bison | reverse complement strand
GTCATTCAAAAAGCTTGTAATCTGACTGAATAAGGAAGGCCACAAAAAATGTAAATGCAGGGTAAAATGTGATATTCCAGAAGAGTCACAAATAAAACTCAAAGAAAAAAGAAACTGCATCTAATTTGTTAGTGGGGAATAAGCAATAGTGAAAACGTTGATAGAAAATGTGTCATTTGAGAAGATCTTCAAGGAATTAAAATGTTGCATTAGTTTCTCCAGACTGCCAAAGCAAATAAATTAGGTGGCTTAAAAACAACAACAAAAATTATTCTCTCTTTTTTCCTCTTCGCCGGTCCTCGTCGGTGGCCGTGCTCCTGCACGAAAGGACCTTGGGCTCCCCCTCTGCCCGGGCGGCCAGCGGGAACCTCACAAAGCAGTTGTGGGGAGCTCGGCGGCGTTACGTTGCATTGACCCAGAGGTTAGTGGAGAATGCGGTCTGAACGAGGCGGCCCTGTCTCTGGACCCGGGGATCCACTCCGGAACCGGAACCAGCGGGAAGGGGGTGAAGAGCCAGGAGCCAGGCTCCCTAGAAAT
>NW_011451228.1:0-537 GCF_000754665.1 Bison bison bison | reverse complement strand
AGAACCCACCTGCCAGTACAGGAGATGTAAAAGACATGGGTTTGATCCCTGGGTCCAGAAGATTCCCTGGAGGAGGGCATGGCGATCCACTCCAGTATTCTTGCCTGGAGAATCCCCACGAACAGAGGAGCCTGATGGGCTACAGTTCATAGCGTCACAAAGAGTCGGACATGACTAAAGTGAATTAGCATAGCATGTATACAGGCAAAGGAGATTTACATTTTTCTCTTTTCACAGTAGAACTTAGAAGTGGACTGGAGTTGAGAGAATCAGGTTTTGTGACACCTGGTCCTTCTGTAACTTAGATTAGTTATAGGAGCCCTGGCCTCCGTTTCCTCATCAGTAAGATGAAGGGGTTGGAAGATCTTAGAAGATTCTTTTAACTCTCATATGTCATAAGTATGTTTCTGCTCCTATCTTGGAGTATTAAGGAACAAAGTTGACATTCTTCATTCAAACCAGTATGGGTTAACATGACATGAGGTTTGCACACACTGGTGTCTCACACTTAAACAGTGAAGATCTTTTCCCCCCTGT
>NW_011451227.1:0-537 GCF_000754665.1 Bison bison bison | reverse complement strand
CTGAATAGATAATTACCAAATAAAGTGAGATACTATAGCACTAGTGAATATAGGTTTCCTTTTACAAAGAAACTAAAGATATTTGGAACTATTTAATAGGTTTGGTGCCATGCTAACACATTTTCTATTAAAAAGCACATGTTTTCTAGAAACCATAAATAGTATTTATGTACTATTTATAAGCATAAATAGTATATATTTACATACTATATATAAGCTTGCCAATCTACAGAATGCTAATGTAAAACAGTTAATAATTGCTTGTTAGTTTTCATTAGAGTTTTAAGACCTGAGAATTCTAATTAATATACGCAATTTAAGCTACTAGAATAAGGGAAACATTGCAGTATACGAGGAAAGAAATGTTTTCAGAAAAAAGAAGGTATGAGGAACAGAAATACATTTCTATATTTGCCTTTGAGATCTTTTATTGTCACTTTGGTTCGGTGACCAAGAATCATTCCACGTATAATCCTATTTGACCAAGTGTTTTAAAGCTTTTTGATATGTTTAATTTTTTTTTTTTTTTTTAACTTT
>NW_011451226.1:0-537 GCF_000754665.1 Bison bison bison | reverse complement strand
TTATGCATAGTGTTAGTTGTAGGTTTTTTTTTTTTTGGCTATATATAGATGTCCTTTATTAAGCTGAGAAATATATTAGGATATATTCCTTATTTGTTGTGAAATTTAATATTGGATTTTTTCAACTTTTATCTGTATCTATTAAGATGGCCGTATATATTGTTTAAACTTTGAATCTATTATTATGGTATACTACATTTACTGATTTTCAGATGTTAAGTCTGCTTTGTATTCCCGAAGTAAATCTCACTTGATCATGTTGTAATAAGTTGTTGAGTTAAGTTTACTATTATTCTTTGAGAATTTTTACATCTATATTCACGAGGGATATTGATCTATATAGTTTTCATGTATGTTTTGTCTGGATTTGTTATGAGCATCACACTGAATGAGTGCGACAGAATGGGTTGCAAAGAATTCTGTGTAGAAGAGTTTGTGAAAGATTGTTTTTAAATATTCAATAAAAGTTTCCAGTGAAGCCATCTGGGCATGAAATTAAATTGTGGAAAAGTTTTATATATTTGTTTGTTTTTCCTA
>NW_011451225.1:0-537 GCF_000754665.1 Bison bison bison | reverse complement strand
CCCCCATAACAAAGAATTGTGAAGCCCCAAGTATCAATGGCACCACAGTTGAGAAACCCTGGGCTAAACCCATGGTTCTACAAATTAATGCCCACTACCATAAAGTCTTAGGCTCTGTCTGTTCCTGCTTCTCAACCTTCTACCATAATAATCATCATTTGAATCAAACACCTTGGCTTCAGAGTTCTTTATACCCTCACATTAATTGTTGCTAATCACTTTTTTTTTTCTTGTATAAACCATCTTTAATGCATCATCTCCAATTTCCAATGTCAGTGTCTTTGAAGTAAAAATAGAACTAAACACATTTGTAAGGCAATATGAGAGTCAAACCTTTCCAATTTTTACTGTTTCTTCAGCTTTTTATAATCATAACAAAATTTTTATCTATTTACATATATCGAGTCTTTCCAAAGCATTCATTTTAGATTTCATTACAATGGCTTTTTCTTTAGATATTTCATCAGTTTACATTATATTTATTTAAACTTTTGTGATTGCAGGAAGTCATCAGTCCAATTGCTAGAAGTAAATATT
>NW_011451224.1:0-538 GCF_000754665.1 Bison bison bison | reverse complement strand
GTAGTTTTAACCACATATCTTAAGCCTTTGAAATCTTAATTTCATTAGTGAATATAAAGAAGTAAGAGAAATTGTGAACCATATTAATATTTTGTGTCTTATAAACACAAATACATTTTATAACTTTCAGAAATACATGCTATTTCATAGTACAATCTTTCAGTAAAGCACAAGATATAATTACTAATGGATTGAAACATACTTATTGTTTCTCTGTACTAAGAGATCAAAAGTAAGTATTCAGTTCAGTTCAGTTCAGTCACTCAGTTGTGTCCGACTCTTTGCGAACTCATGAACCGCAGTACTCCAGGCCTCCCTGTCCATCCCCAAATCCTGGAGTCCACCCAAACTCATGTGTTTGGAGTCGGTGATGCTATCCAATCATCTCATCCTCTGTTATCCCCTTCCCCTCCTGCCCACAATGTTTCCAAGCATCAGGGTCTTTTCAAATGAGTCAACTCTTCGCATCAGTGGAGTTTCAGCTTCAGCATCAGTCCTTCCAATGAATACCCAGGACTGATCTCCTTTAGGATGGACT
>NW_011451223.1:0-538 GCF_000754665.1 Bison bison bison | reverse complement strand
GGGAACTAAGATTCCACGTGCCAAGGAGCAACTAAGCTCACGCACCCCAACCACAGTCTTTGTGCCACAGTGAAAGATCCCATGTGACTTTAGGAAGAAGATGCTGCCTGCCACAACTAAAGCCCAAGGCAGTCAAATAAATAAATAATAGAATTCATTTAAAAATAGGTAAAAATAGAATAAAATACACACCAGGGGACTTCCCTAGTGCTCCAGGGGTTAAGACTCTGAGCTTCCAATGCAAGCAGCAAACAGTTCAATTGCTGGTCAGGGAACTAAGCCCTTACACATGTGTAATCCAAAAAAAAAACCAAACAATAAAGTAAAATACACACCAGATATTGAAAACTTGGTACAAGAAAAATATGTGAAACATTCAATAATTTTTATATTTATTATAGGTGGAAGCAATAGCATTTGCAATATGTTCGATTATCTGAAATGTATTACTAAAACTAACTTTACCTGTTTCTTTGTACATCTTCTAATGTGGCTGCTTGAACATTTAA
Organism: Bison bison bison; assembly: GCF_000754665.1. Classification (NCBI taxonomy): domain Eukaryota; kingdom Metazoa; phylum Chordata; class Mammalia; order Artiodactyla; family Bovidae; genus Bison; species Bison bison. The sequence goes on along the minus strand of NW_011451223.1, from coordinate 29 downwards.
AATTGCATAGGTGACTATGCTGTATTTCT
>NW_011451221.1:0-538 GCF_000754665.1 Bison bison bison | reverse complement strand
GACTTAGCAGCAGCAGCAGCATAGGATAGGCAGTCAAGAGCGCTGTTATTATAGACTACAAAAGGTGAGAGGCATTAACAAATCAGTAATTAATTGATTAACTAAAATTAAAATCTAATGTGAAAGGAAATCACGGGTCTCTTCGGGAGCATGGACAAGCTGGGAGCCAGGGAGTCTAACATCATTTAGAGGAATTAAAGAAAGCAAACCCACGGAAGGAACATTTTTGTTTTGATCTCAAAGATGGGTCTGAATTAGCTGGGTAAATATAAAGGAGCCAGAGGAATCTTTTTAACTAACACATACTTTGCTTTCACGTGAATTCCTTTATGCCTCTCTGGGTTTCATGTAACAGATCTCTGAAATGACAAGACCACATTTTCAAAAGAATCCAGACTAATTTAATGCTCTGCAAAAGTTGAACGTCTGACTGGGCAGTAGTGTTAGAATGTGGTAGCTACTGCTATTGCTCCTTGAGGGAAAGGCTACCCACTCCAGTGTTCTGGCCTGGAGAATTCCGTGGATTGTATAGTCCATG
>NW_011451220.1:0-538 GCF_000754665.1 Bison bison bison | reverse complement strand
CCGCCGTCTCTTACTGGACGGCTCCTCGGGCGTCTCCCTGTGCTCCTGTCTACTTGGCCTTAATCTAAATCTTCTCAAATGCAGAAGCGGCCATGAGGAGGGGGACCACATCCCCACCTCTGGTGTCTCTGCCCACGAGCGACGTGGCCATTGGCAATTTGGGGAGGGCAACCTCAGTTGGCAGGACACCTCACTGTCCCAGGCCCCTCTGTGCTGGCCCCTCACTGGGCACCTCGGATCCAGGACCCCACGTGGTCAGACCCCACAATCTGTGGAGTCCCCAGGTCCCTGGTGAGAACTGGTTGTTCCCACACTTAATCAGGAGGAAGCGCGTTCACCGACTCAGAGCTGGAGCCTGGGAATCTCTGCCTGTCCCCACCATCCCCTCCAGCTAACTAGGCACTTCCATTTTCACAGAACCTCAGCAGTGACCTTGACCCACCAGAGGCAGGAGGGAAGACGGCTGCATACCAAGGTCCCACGTGCCTCTTACATTCTCCCGTTGTTTGTGGCTGAACGATTCCCAAGCGTGACTGTG
>NW_011451219.1:0-538 GCF_000754665.1 Bison bison bison | reverse complement strand
GGAATTCTCCAGGCAAGAATACTGGAGTGGGTAGCCTTTCCCTTCTCCAGGGGATCTTCCAGACCCAGGGATTGAACCTGTGTCTCCTGCATTGCAGGTGGATTCTTTACCATGTGAGCCACCTGGGAATCCCAGCTGTGTAAGACTGTGTTTCCATGGAATCTTCTGGGCACTTTCCTTAGTTTTCCAAAGTTGGGTTTTCCGTAAATGAATGAATCTTAGGCTTCATGGTCTCTTTCTTGTATTATAAGGCCTTGTATGTCATTTGTAATTTTAAAAATTGCCGTGCCCCACCCCCCCACACACACAGCCCCCACCGCTCTGACTGCGTAAGCTTTCAGCCTCATGAAACTCTTTCCACCTCTGCTTAGAATTCTACTAGTCCCAAGATGGCATGTTCAGCCTTCGGACTGTGGTTAACACTGTTGTATGGAATGTCTAGAGACTGTTAAGAAGGTATGGCCTAAATGTCCTCTTCACAAGGAGAAAATGTTTTCTTTTTAAAGTCCCTAGGAGGTTATGGATTTTTTTTTTTTTT
>NW_011451218.1:0-538 GCF_000754665.1 Bison bison bison | reverse complement strand
TGCTGCTCTAGAGCCTGCCATCCTGATGAACCAGGGAGTCCAAATGTTCTCCCAAGTTTAGAACCTTCTACTGACCAGTCATGAATGTAGGCAAATTTCATACAGTCTCTAAATCTCCATTTATGCATCAGTAAAAGGGAGTTACAAAGAACCTTGGTTTAGGGTTATTATGGAGAAAAGAGATAACCCATGTGAGTCACCTGGACCATAGCAGAGATACATTTAATGGTAGCAGTTATTATTATTTTAAGATTTTTAAAACTTTATTAGATTTTCTTTGCCAGCAACTACACTATGACCAATATCTAGATGCAAATCGAAAAAGTCAGTTGCGCATTCAACTGTTTACAAATAGCTTTATGCTTGGTAAGAACCAGCATTATGATTAACGGGATTTTGTTTTTCACTTTTATATCCCACTTGGGATAGTGTGAAAAAGGTTTTAGGGCACTGGAATGATATAATTTCCTTAAAAATAATAAATATTCAATATTAATCAACTCCTTCAACTAACAGAAATCATATCCTCTTCTTCTCT
>NW_011451217.1:0-538 GCF_000754665.1 Bison bison bison | reverse complement strand
CTGCCATGATTTGGTTACATTCTTTCTACTTTGCAGAATATTTAATTCTTACAAATATAAGTCTATCCATGCCCCAGTTCTTATTTCAGTCTCAGCTCTGGAAAAAAATATACAAAATGTTTAACATCATGATATTGCCTATTTCCCATGTCATCTTTTGAAATATATATTAAAGCAAAAAGAGTCTCAGAATCTTCAAGGCCCCTTCCTACCTTGCCCACAAAATAATTACAAAAACAAACAAAGAAACAAAAAAAGCATTCTTTAGAGACTGAACAGTGCCATCTGGTGGAATAATCTTCATTTTGCTGTTCAGTCACTTGTGTCCCCTTATTTGCAACCCCTTGGACAGCACCTCACCAGGCTTTCTTGTCTCTCACTATCTCTAGGAGTCTGCTCAAACTCATACCCATTGGGTCAATGATGCCATCCAATCATCTCATCCTCTATCAACCCCTTCTCCTCCTGCCCTCAATCTTTCCCAACATCAGGGTCTTTTCCAATGAGTTAGCTCTTCACATCAGGTGGCCAAAGTATT
>NW_011451216.1:0-538 GCF_000754665.1 Bison bison bison | reverse complement strand
CACACGACTGCAACAAGAACGCCAAGTGCAACTACCTGGGCCACTACAGCGACCCCATGTACCGCTGCGAGTGCAAGCCTGGCTACGCCGGCAACGGCATCATCTGCGGGGAGGACACAGACCTGGACGGCTGGCCCAATGAGGACCTGCTGTGCGTGGCCAATGCAACTTACCACTGCAGAAAGGTAGCCCGCCCTCACCCGCCTCCAGAAACCGTATCAAGGGGATGAGCTGAGGAATTGCTTAAACTTGGGGAATGGAACTGAAAGATCAAATCATCCAAAGGCAGAGGAACACTAATTCTTATTAAGTCACTTCATGCCAAGAACATGAATGGGACAGGCCCTTTGGGCAATTGTGTTCCACAGTCGATTATGTTGTCCAAAAAAAGTTCATTTCTCTACCAAATGCCAGCAGAGCATGACCCATGTTCCCAGTATATATAAAGTTTAGAACATTTATACAAAGTGTTTGTATGTGTGTGTGTGCGTGTGTGTGTGTGTGTGTGTGTGTGTGTGTGTGTGTGTGTGTGTGTGTG
>NW_011451215.1:0-538 GCF_000754665.1 Bison bison bison | reverse complement strand
GCGTCTTCCCGCGCTCCCCACCCTGCAGACCTACCGCCTCCGACGGCCATGTAGGTCACCATGCCCCAGAAGCTCGAGTCGCTGTTTTCCTCTGAGTATCTTTTTTCGTCTGGAAGGAGAATGGACAAAGCCCAGTGGGGAGCAAGGTCCCTTATTCTGTGCCAGAAGCTCCAGACCACCCGGACAGGTAGGACCACCATCCTCCCATTTTGGAGCTCCTCAGTGAAGGATAGCGGCTTTTCCCAGGTCGCTGGGCCTGGCACAGAACTGGCTTGAATACATTTCGAGAGAATGGACCAACGGACAGAGAAGGGATTAGAACCTGGGACTCTGGCTACAGGGAGCCCCCGACCCCCACCCCGCGCTGTCCATTGGAATAGCTCCTCTCATTCAGAGGCATGCCTGAGTCTCTAAACGAGGGATCCTGAAACTCTCCGCTTCTTTATCCTTAGGTGCCCCAAGATCCTTCCCTTCCTCCTCGCAGCAGCCGCAGGTGTAGAGTAGCAGGTAGCATAGGAAGAAGGTAAGGATCTTGGGG
>NW_011451214.1:0-538 GCF_000754665.1 Bison bison bison | reverse complement strand
GGGAAAACTGGACAGTTACATGTAAAAGACTGAAATTAGAACACTCCATAACACCACACACAAAAATAAACTAAAAACGGATTAAATACCCGAACACAAGGCCACACACTATAAAACTCTTAGAAGAAAACATAGTCAGAACCCTCTTTGATATAAATTGCAACAAGATCTTTTTCAACTCACCCTCTAGAGTAATGAAAATAAAAATAAACAAGAGGAACCTAATTAAACTTAAATGCTTTTGCACAGCAAAATATAAACAAGACAAAAAGACAACTCTTAGAATGGGAGAGAATATTTGCAAACAAAGCAACTGACAAGGGATTAATCTCTAAAATACACAAACAGCACTTGCAGTAAAAAAGCTTTTCAAAAATGGGTAGAAGACCTAAATAGACATTTCTCCAAAGAAGACATACAGATGGCCAAGAAGCACATGAAAAGATGCTCAACATCACTAAGTATTAGGCAAACACAGCTCAAAATTATAATGAGGTATCACTTCAAACTGGTCGGAAGGGTCATACTGTCTGTATTG
>NW_011451213.1:0-538 GCF_000754665.1 Bison bison bison | reverse complement strand
GGGGCCAGGGCTGGACTGGGGCCTGGGGCCAGGGCTGGACTGGGGCCTGGGGCCAGGGCTGGACTGTGAGAGTAGCAGGACGCTTGGCGTTAATGTTACGGGGTGTTGCTCCTGGAATGATCGTGAGCGACAGTGAAGAAGGCGCTTGAGGAGGGGTCACATGGGGCGTTACTATAGGCCTTTAGGGGTGGTCCTAGGGGAGGTAGTGAAACAGGGTCACGCAAGAAGTTTCCCCAGCTCCTATCAGCCCGTCCCTGCCACCCTTGCAGCTGGAGTTCGCGGTGCAGATGACCTGTCAGAGCTGCGTGGACGCGGTGCGCACGTCCCTGCAAGGGATCGCAGGTAAGAACCAGATGAACTTTTGTGAAAGCAAACCGGAGACCTCGGGGAGGGGTTGGCAAATCTCTTAGGCCTACCCCGCTCCCGTTTACAGAAACAGAAATGAAAACCTGGAGAGAGGAAAGAATGTTCTCAGAGTCACACTGAGACCCAGAAATGGAGTCTAGTATGCAGGTCTCAGGCCTGCTCTGCCAGATTT
>NW_011451212.1:0-538 GCF_000754665.1 Bison bison bison | reverse complement strand
ACTGCCTGTGTAAGCAGCAGGAATGGCTGCCCGCTGCCGTGCTCCTTTGTCTGTGATAGCTGGACTCTCCCCACTGCCTCTCCCATCCCCATCACAGTGTGAAGATGAATGCCCCACAGAGCAGGCAGGGCCTGTGTGGGCTCTCAGCATGTGTCAGGATGTGAACTGTGGTGGTCCCACTACAGACAGAGATGGGGCTTTTCTGATGAGCCTCCTTTGTTAGCACAAACGGTGGCTGCCCCTATCCTGCTCGATGGTTCTTGAGGTCTAAGCCAAGTCTGTGTATCACAGCGAGGCTCCAGAGCAAGACTGGAATGTTCACTCAGCTCAGACTGGTTGTGGGAAACCAGCCAGACACTTGCACAGCCTCAGTCTGCTCCCTCTGTTCTGCCTTGGGAGCGAGCAAGTGGACATACAGTCCTCGTGAGTGGGATTCAGGCTTCCCAGAGTCCTCCTGCTAGTCCCACCGGCCCTCCAACCAGCTGTGGGGACTTGCCTTCCCTGTGTCAGATCCCAAGGCTGGGACACCCAATATTGT
>NW_011451211.1:0-538 GCF_000754665.1 Bison bison bison | reverse complement strand
TAGATGTTTACTACGTCTAATAGCTGTCCTTCAGCTACGGCCCCTGATTCATTCTGTCTGGTATTATGGTTAGATGTTTTCATGTGTATCTGCTCTCGGATGGACAGCCTGAGAACTATGTATCTGTTATCATTGTATCTCCTGAAGGACTCAGGACAATCCTTAGAATATAGGATATGCTCAATAAATGTATTTTTGACATTACTGTTTCATTAAACTAGTTTAAAGAAAGTGAAAATAAAGTCGCTCAGCTGTATCTGACTCTTTGCGATCCCATGGACTGTGGCCTACCATACTCCTCCGTCCATTGGATTTTCCAAACTGGTCTTTTAAACTAAAAGACCATTTCAGGTTTTTTAAGTTCTGTGGTGTCTCGTTCCTTTTATTTCATGGATATACATAAAATCTCAAACACTGTTAAATACCTTCTAACACTGTCACAAGAGAAGACTCTACACATGGACATCACCAGATGGTCAACACCGAAATCAGACTGATTATATTCTTTGCAGCCAAAGATGGAGAAGCTCTATATAGT
>NW_011451210.1:0-538 GCF_000754665.1 Bison bison bison | reverse complement strand
GACTCTCAAGAGTCTTCTCCAACACCACAGTTCAAAAGCATCAATTCTTGGGTGCTCAGCTTTCTTTATCCAGTTCCAAGTAATCCTGGTTTTTCAAAGACTGAGTCCTTTATCTCCGAATTCACTTTCTGTATTCTCTTGACTGACCACAATCTGTGAGCCTTGGCCCGCCCATCAGCTCCGGCTTCTCTTCTTTCTTTTCTTAGAACAGCTCTGTCGGATGATTTCTGATGATTTCCTCTGATCGGTCCCACGGTCCTCAGCCTGGCGCTCACGGGTGTCTGGCCCCGCCCCCTGACTTATACTGACCAATCAGAACCCCTTAACTTTGCTTTATCCCCGCCCACACTTTGGCCGCACCCCCTAATCTCATTGACTCTTTACAACCTCTCACTTTTGGCTCTATCCTCCACCCCTCGGCGCCCAACCACAGGGACCCCAACCCTAGATCCCTGGCCCCGCCCCTCTGACCCGGCCGCTCCAACAGGTTCCACACCATGTCCATCATGCTGGCTATGGACATCCTGGGCTGCACGGG
>NW_011451209.1:0-538 GCF_000754665.1 Bison bison bison | reverse complement strand
CAAAATGATGCATAATAGCTCTATTGTAGTCACTTTGCAAATAACCTTTATTTTACATGGAATCTACTCTTATTCAAACAGTTCTGAGAAGATGTACTACATTCTCTCAAACTTGATCGTTGTGATGTGAAGGCTTAGATGGGTTTCCTTTTGGATTCTGACAAGACAGTCACAGAAAAATAAAACACAAACGAGTGTTACTAAAGGCCAGATCCTCTTATGGCTCATCCTGCCTGGAAATTACTATTAAGAGCAAATAAATAAACTCTATAATACAGAAACCCACACTTCTAGCGGTGGCATTAATGTGGTTTATGCTTGACTAAAATCTAATAGAAGAGCTTGTCAATAACATAGACATTTCAAAAGCATTCAGTTCAGTTCAGTTCAGTCACTCAGTCACGTCCAACTTTTTGCAACCCTACTGACTGCAGCACGCCAGGCTTCCCTGTCCATCACTAACTCCCAAAGCTTGCTCAAACTCATGTCCATTGAGTCAATGATGCCATCCAACCATCTCATCCTCTGTTGTCCCCTT
>NW_011451208.1:0-538 GCF_000754665.1 Bison bison bison | reverse complement strand
ATTCAGGGCTTATTTCCTTTAGGATTGACTGGTGTGATCTCCTTGCAGTCCAAGGGACTCTCAAGAGCTGTCTTCAACACCACAATTCAAAAGCATCAATTCTTTGACACTCAGTCTTTGTTATGGTCCAAATCTCACATCCATATGTGACTATGGAAAAACCATAGCATTGACTATATGGATCTTTGTTGGCAAAGTAATGTCTTTGCTTTTTAATAAGCAGTCTAGGTTTGTCATAACCTTTCTTCCAAAGAGCAAGCATCTTTTAATTTCATGGCTGCAGTTACCTTCTGCCATGATTTTGGAGCCCAAGAAAATAGTCTCTCACTGTTTCCATTGTTTCCCCATCTATTTGCCATCAAGTGATGGGACCAGATGCCATGAACTTAGTTTTCTGAATGTTAAGTTTTAAGCTAGCTTTTTCACTCTCCTCTTTCACCTTCCTCAAGAGGCTCTTTAGTTCCTCTTTGCTTTCTGCCATAAGGGTAGTGTCATCTGCATATCTGAGGTTATTGATATTTCTCCCAACAATCTTGAT
>NW_011451207.1:0-538 GCF_000754665.1 Bison bison bison | reverse complement strand
AAATTTCTAAGCCCCTCTCCCACAAGGTACAACCTTACAAAAGAATGATGGTGGTGAGGGGTTGGAGCTGGTGGCAAGAACAGTGGTATTTTACCAAATCACTCTTCTTCATACTGGCCTAAAATAAAACTCAATTATTTAGCCCCCCAGATTGGCCCCTTGAAAGGTAAATAGAATAACAAAATTTTAGAAGCCTTTTTGCCTTTAAATAAATAAAACAAACAAAAAAGTGGCATTCAAGATTCTTGTTAAAGATATTTAGAAAATCTTTGAGCTCTGACCTGGTGAGTAGCCTCTTTGTTCCATAAGGCCTAGAGATAAAATTATGGAAGAAGTCAAGACCTCACCGCCATACAAAAATGCATTTTTTGTAATACCCCAAATGTTGTCCTTCTTTCAAGAATACAAAATTGAGATATTTTCCCACCACCTAAATGGTAAAAAGAAAAGAAATCTGGGAAGGATCTTTTATTTTTTTGTACTAAAAAAAAAAAAAAATGTTTGTTTGTTTTACTTTCTAGGCAAGTAAAGCTTATTT
>NW_011451206.1:0-538 GCF_000754665.1 Bison bison bison | reverse complement strand
GAGTCACCAGGGAAGCCTATATATATATATGTGTGTGTGTGTGTGTGTGTGTGTGTGTGTGTGTGTGTGTGTGTGTATTTGTAACTGAATCACTCTGCTGTACGGTAGAAATTAACACATTGTTAATCAATCAAGTATACTTCAATTAAACAAAAAATAAAATGTTTTCTGATGATTTACTGCTAGTATATAAAAATGCAACTGATACATTTTATATTGTTTTTATCCTTTGACTTGCTAAATTCACACATTAGTTCTAGTACTAGTTTTGTACATTTCTAAGAATATTCTATGCAAACAGTGATGTCAATTATTATAAAGAGACTGTTATTTTATTTTGATCCTTTCCTTTTCTTTTTTCCTTTCTTTTCTTCCTTCCTTATCACAATGAGTAGAATGTCTACTACATTGTTGAATAGAAGTAATGAGAGTGGATATCTTTGTTTATTCCCAATCAAAGGGAGATGTGCTCAATTAAATAAGATGTTAACCGTTCAGTTTTTACAGCTGCCCTTTTTCTGCCTTTTTTTTTTTTTTT
>NW_011451205.1:0-538 GCF_000754665.1 Bison bison bison | reverse complement strand
GGGTCTCCCGCATTGCAGGCAGACACTTTACCGTCTGAGCCACCAGGGAAGCCATAAATAACCCAAGTGTACATAATAGTAGAGTGGATATGATATATTCATTTAATGGAATACTACACAGAAATGTAAAAGAACAGACTATTGATATATTATATGTGAATGAATCTCACATATATGTTGTTGAGTAAAGGAATCCAGACACAAAAGAGTACTCATTATGAGTACATTTATATGAAGTTCGAACACATGTAAAATAAACTATGATGAAAAAGGTGCATTCCTTGAAGGTGGGTGGTTTACTGACTGAGAAGAATCAAAAATGAGTTCTCAGGGATCTGGAAATCTAGATTTTATCTTAATTTTAGTAGTGGTTACATAGGGGTGTGTATGTGTATACTTATATATACTTACATATGTATATGCGGCTTCCCAAGTGGTGTAGCGGTAAAGAATCCACCTGCCATGTAGGAGACATGGACTTGATACTTAGTTCAGGAGGATCCCCTGAAGTAGAAAATGGCAACCCACTCCAATATTC
>NW_011451204.1:0-538 GCF_000754665.1 Bison bison bison | reverse complement strand
CATCTACTGTGTTCACACTGAGTTAGGTATCTGGATAAAATTTTTGCTTAGCATTCAAAGACTGTCTATAAAGATGCTCCAGTGTCTGTTGCTTGCTTTTTCTGTTCCCCTGTCACTTGGCATAATCCTGTAGAGCGGTACCTCTCTGAACTGTGATCACTTAAACAGATGTGTTAAAGACATTCCAAGTTTTTGCTCTGTGCTTGTTATAACCCATGCCATACTGACATGAGATCTCCTTGGGTATATTTGCTTCCCCTTTTGCAGCAATCATGATTACATCCATGCTGAAGGACATCAATGCTGAAGAAAAAGACACCATTACCTTCGAGGTGACAGTGAACTATGAAGGCATCTCTTACAAATGGCTAAAGAATGGTGTGGAGATCAAATCAACTGACAGGTGCCAGATGCGAACCAAAAAGCTCACCCACTCACTGAATATCAGGAATGTCCACTTTGGGGATGCCGCTGAGTACACCTTTGTGGCTGGGAAAGCTACCTCGACAGCCACTCTTTTTGTGGGAGGGATGGGTTT
>NW_011451203.1:0-538 GCF_000754665.1 Bison bison bison | reverse complement strand
CTATTCTTGCATGGTAAATTCCATGGACAGAGAAGCCTGGTGGGCTACAGTCCATGGGGGTGCAAAGAGTTGGACATGGCTATATGTTCAACATTTGATATATATTAAATGTAATATTATAATGCATATTCTTTCTTCAGGAAATCAATTAAGATACTAACTATTTTGGAATTTCATTAAATTTAAAATTTTTGGAATTTTAAAACTTTTTGGTATTTCTTTAAATTTAAATACATATTCTATGATTATATAGTCCTTGAAAAATCTCCATATATGTACCTTTTTATTGACTTATTCAACTTATATTAAACAGATTAGTCTCAAATTTTAGCAGTGAAGATTCTGTATAATTAAACTTCTAGAAATGAAAATTAGACACAATAAACCTGTGAGATTTCTATGCTGGGCCACTTCTCTTGTGTTTTGATCAGACGCAGTGGCTGGAACTAAGGTTCCCCTTTATAAGCTCCTTTCACTGAAGTACTACTTCACATCTGCCCGTTGATGCCTGGTCCCCAGTGCTCTTGTTTTGCATTTT
>NW_011451202.1:0-538 GCF_000754665.1 Bison bison bison | reverse complement strand
TTTGTTTAGTTCCCAAGGAAGTAAAATAAAAACTAGACTAGCCATTTCTGCATGACTAAATTCATGGGTTGCTGCAAACATATTTGCAACATTTCAATAGCAAATCAATGATAACACTTTAACTTGTAAAACTCCTTACTTAACATTTGGATCTATTAGCTACACAACTTTAGTTGAAATTTTATAGGTTCTGTTTTAGGAAAGGTTTTACATTCCTGCCCTTTCCCCCTAATTATCAATTGATTCAAGTCTGATTTTGTTCCCTCCTTCTTACAGTGTACTCAGTTCCTCTCATGTTGTCCCAAATGAGGTTCCACAGGAATCCAAGCAACATCTTTTCCTTTTTTGCATCCTCCCAACAACTTTTATGCTGTCTTTATCCTTATCTACTTGCTCAAGAAAAAAAACTGAGGATGTACGTCTGTTTTCTTCCTCCTCAATGGAAGAAATAATATTTGGAAATAAAAAGAAGCCATAATAGTTCTGTAATGGTGGAAGGTGAGGGGAGGAGTAGAAATAAGGATTAAAAAAGAACCAC
>NW_011451201.1:0-538 GCF_000754665.1 Bison bison bison | reverse complement strand
CCTTGTCTCTCCTCTGTTCTCACCATATCTACCCAAATCTCCACTTAATTCTTTCTAGTTTCTCTAATTTCTTAAAGCCAACATCACATATAGTCAATATATCCCTTTGTATGTATATCCTGCCATTATGACTTTCATAGTATATGACCCCCCCCAGGTGTTGTCTTGCTCTGTTTGGTTCAGAATTAAACTTGTAAGACACTGTGTCTTTCTTTGGCAACAAATCTATCAAAGAAAGAAAAAACAAATACCTAAATCTCATGAGCAATTACTTCTTTTCCTATATCTTCTGAGTCATAATTTATTTTTATCTCAACTATAATTTATGTATAAATAAATTATGAGGTATTTGCTATTTCTTTATATTTTTGGCAGAAAAAATAAATGACATATGTGTGTATATATGTACATTGAGAGGGCATATCCAAGCAAAATGGAGAAGTTGTGGGTAGGGCATTTAGGAGTGATGAAAGAGTATTTCTTGTCTGCTTGTTGCTTCCCTGGGGTTTATTTTAGAAATCTCAGAAAAAGATCTTGT
>NW_011451200.1:0-538 GCF_000754665.1 Bison bison bison | reverse complement strand
GTGCGTGTGTCTGTGTGTATCTCTGTGTGTGTGTATCTGTGTGTGTCTGTGTGTGTGTGTGTGATGTGAATGCATGTGTCTGTGTGTATCTCTCTGTGTGTGTGTGCATGTGTCTGTGTGTATCTGTGTGTATGTGGTGTGTGCACATGTGTCTGTGTGTATCTCTGTGTGTGTGTGATGTGTGCATGTGTCTGTATGTATCTCTGTGTGTGTGCGTGTGTCTGTGTGTATCTCTGTGTGTGTGTATCTGTGTGTGTCTGTGTGTGTGTGTGTGATGTGAATGCATGTGTCTGTGTGTATCTCTCTGTGTGTGTGTGCATGTGTCTGTGTGTATCTGTGTGTATGTGGTGTGTGCACATGTGTCTGTGTGTATCTCTGTGTGTGTGTGATGTGTGCATGTGTCTGTATGTATCTCTGTGTGTGTGCGTGTGTCTGTGTGTATCTCTGTGTGTGTGTATCTGTGTGTGTCTGTGTGTGTGTGTGTGATGTGAGTGCATGTGTCTGTGTGTATCTCTCTGTGTGTGTGTGCATGTGTCTG
>NW_011451199.1:0-537 GCF_000754665.1 Bison bison bison | reverse complement strand
GCTAAGCAAATGGGCTGCCAGAACACCTATTCAGTGGTTAAAAAAAAAAAAAAAGGAACAGAAGAGATAACAAAGAGTGGTATCTTATTTTACCTAATGATTCATTAAAATTAAAGGATATAGCCAAAGTGAAAATGGGTTAAGTTATTGAGGGCTGATTAAGGACTTTTATTTTTTTCTCCTATAAACAAAATTATTTGGAGGGATAGGCTAGTATCAGATGGGAAATATTTACTTCCTTATTAAAGAATCAAGGTAGAAGGGTGATAATTGGTTTAACAGATGTGTTGGATCTCTTCTCTTTGCCCCTGCAAATCTACCTTCTCCCTCTTCCCACTCTGATCTCTGTTCCAGGAATCTGACTTTCATAGATTACATCAAAGAATGCCCTTGTCCCTTGACTTCTGGTTGGGCTCATCCAACACAGAGCCTCAGAAAGAAAGATAATGATTTACTTCAGTAGTTTTCAAAACCAGCTTCCATTAAAATTGTACAGTGACCCGTCCCTTTTCACATTGCTATTATTTTTTTTATAAG
>NW_011451198.1:0-538 GCF_000754665.1 Bison bison bison | reverse complement strand
TTTTATGTACTTGGTTATACTGATCATAAGGGCTTCCCTGGTGGCTCAGTTGGTTAAGAATCTGCTTGCAATGCAGGAGACTGCCTGCAATGTAGGAGACCTGCATTTGATTCCTGGGTCAGGAAGATCCTCTGGAGAAGGAAATGGCAACCCGCTCCAGGATTCTTGCCTGAGAAGTCCCATGGACAGAGGATCCTGGCAGGCTACAGTCCAGGTCACAAAGAGTTGGATACGACTGAAGCAACTTAGCATGCGTGCATACTGATCAGAAACATAACTGTACTTTAATAACTGAAAGTTATTCTGTTTGGTTAATGCAACTCCCTCCCCAGAACTTCTCTCCCTTCCGACCCAAGAACGGCAAAGTGGCGGCGCAGGCAGCAGTGTGCACTGTGGTTCTGGTGGCGCCACAGCCGGCCCGCCCCGCACAGACGCTGACGTTCTGCCTTGTGGGCTTCAGGGTGCCCCACCTGCCTGTCACCACAGCAATACTTTACTTTCCTGAACAAGTCCAGCCTCTTCTGGATTTTTCCAGCAA
>NW_011451197.1:0-538 GCF_000754665.1 Bison bison bison | reverse complement strand
TCCGACTCTTAGCGACCCCATGGACAGAGGGGCCTGGTAGGATGCAGTCCATGGGGTCGCACAGAGTCAGACACGACTGAAGCAACTTAGCAGCAGTAGCAGCAGCAGCTCTGAGACCAGACCAATGTTGTTTCTATGATGTTTCATTTACAGTAACAGTTCAGGGTGCCGGGAGATACAGTCCTTTTAGCTAGTCTTTGACACTGTCAATTCATACTTCAGCCTTCATTTCCCTTTTACCCTTCCCCAACACACACATATAGAAGTTCAGGAATGGCAAATTGTTGAATGTCTCTGGGGTATGCCAATAATCTTATTGTTTTGGGCATGTCAGCCCAAACTTCTTCAAATAGGAAAACTTAGAATAGGTGTATTGGTACCTGGCTTCACATGGGTTTAGTCTCAGCATTCAGAGATACAAAGTACACTACAGCGTTAATAGACTTGAAGTTTAATTCAAGTTTTGCTACCAATTAACAGTGCAACCTTAAAGGCAAGTCACTTTACCTTTCAGTCATTCATTCAGCGCATCTTACTT
>NW_011451196.1:0-538 GCF_000754665.1 Bison bison bison | reverse complement strand
TATTCAAATCCTTTGCTCACTTTATTTTTTTCCTCATTCTTTTTATTTTCTCATTTTTTGTTGTTGTTATTTTCATTTTCTTGTCCTTTATTTTTTCTGTTTGCAACAAATACTATATACTAGAAGCACGGATATTCTGGTACAAGTATTACTGTGTCTAATATAATCTAGACTATATTAGTGTATATGACTTTTCTCCCTTATTCTGAACATTTCACAATCATATATTTTATCAAGGAAAATTACACAAACATCCATTACTAAGCAGGAGTCCACTGATTCAGCACCACCATCAGCAAATTATCTTTATTGGAAAAAAAAGAAAAAAAGTTTAGTTCAAACCACAGTGACTTTTCAAGGGGAATGTTTTGAATTGTCCTCAGGGGAAATGCATGCAAAATAAATGAGGACTTCTTGGTATGCATAGTAAGACAGTGTATTTCATCCCTACTTCCTGGTGGAAAAAAGAGAAAGACACAATAAAAAGAGAATGAAAAAATATTTCAGAGAAACAAATGAGAACTATTAGGTGAGATCC
>NW_011451195.1:0-538 GCF_000754665.1 Bison bison bison | reverse complement strand
GAACCTCTCAAACTCTGTCACTCCCTGTATATATATATATATATGTGTGTGTGTGTGTGTGTGTGTGTGTGTGTGTGTGTGTGTAGCAAGAGAGATTTAGCTAGAAAAATATATAGATACAACGGACTGGCCAAAAAGCTCATTTGGATGTTTCCATAAGATGGTACCAAAAAACGTGAACAAACTTTTTGGCCAACCTAATATACCCTGTTGACTCTGCTTCTCTGGAAAACCCTAACTGATACACATTCCCAAAGCAGAAGCGGAAATAGTACATTTCCCCAGACTGCCTCGCAGCACAGTTACAGGCCCCTGACCACTCAAATCCACACAAACTTGAATGTAGGAGGAGTCGCGTGTGCAGAGGCTGAGTGCAGGCAGGTGAATTTGGGGGCAAGGGTGGTGGTGGAGGCGTCTGGCTTGGAGACAGCTATGGCAGAGCTTCTGAACTGATCCAGGACCAAATACGTCCAGGGGCAGGGTGGTGGCAGCAGTGGGGCCTTGTTTTCTTTTGTTTTTTAGCAGTGGTGTTTTTGTT
>NW_011451194.1:0-538 GCF_000754665.1 Bison bison bison | reverse complement strand
GAAACTCAGATTAGGGGGTATTAGCAGGGAAGAGAAGGATAAACTCTCCAAACCAAAATGGGTCCTTGAAAATTAGAATTCAGAAACAGTCAAGGTCAAGATAAGTATTTAGTATATTCCACAATGTGAATGCTCTTCTAAGATCCCCAACACACTTTTTCCCCATTTACTATATTTCACCACTTTAACTAGAAGTGTCCAGTTAAGAGAAAACAAGCAAGAGAGAAGTATTAGTCTAATGTTTCAAAATTATATACATTTTTAAATGGAATTTTTGGAAAGTATCATTTGAAAGTTATTGCTTAATTCAGAGAGTTTTTTCTTCTCATTTTTTCTTTCTACATTTTTATTTTATTACTTAAAATATATTAAAAAATTACAACATGCTCTTTGTTTCAAGTCAAACAGTATTGAAATACCAAAACAAAAGAATGAGTGTTCTCACCTCCTTGCAATAACACCCATTAAAATGCAATAGTTTGATGTCTCTTTATACATTATTATAAAATAGCATATATATATATAAAAGGATCCTCCT
>NW_011451193.1:0-538 GCF_000754665.1 Bison bison bison | reverse complement strand
CTTTCATGCATTGGAGAAGTAAATGGCCACCCACTCCAGTGTTCTTGCCTGGAGAATCCCAGGGACGGGGGAGCCTGGTGGGCTTCTGTCTCTGGGGTCGAGCAGAGTCGGACACGACTGAAGCGACTTAGCAGCGGCAGCAGCAGAATGGGAATAGCATGCCAGCTTCCGAAGAGGGCTGGGGGAGCAAATGAGATCCCACGCGATCCCTATAAAATCCACACATCCCCACGCATGCACGTATTATGGTTGGGCTTTGTATGTTTCGTGTTTTATTATCCACCTTGTACCTCGCAGTGGATGTTTCAGATGGTGCCCTTCTGTGTAACTCTGGCTGTAATAAAACCCTGGAGGAATTTTAATGCAGCCGGCCTAATGCATTAGAGGTTCCAGGGAAATAGAAACTTGCAAACGTTAAGGAAACATCATTTTTTATTGTGACTCTTGGGAACCAACACACAACTGGGCTCCTGCAATGAAATGCTGCTCTCCCTCTGCTAGCAGGGGTGTGTGTGTGTGTGTGTGTGTGTGTGTGTGT
>NW_011451192.1:0-538 GCF_000754665.1 Bison bison bison | reverse complement strand
TGAAAGGTTTGATGAAATACTTCTATGCCAGAAAGAGTTGAACCGGGCTTCAGAGCCTTTCTAGACTTACATTGGAAATGCACAAAGCCATCAAATTTGAATGAAGTGAATGACCTCCCCACAGGTTTGCCAAAGCAAGAACATGGCTGCCATAGGGATCTCAATACAATACATTGAAAGCATTCGGGGAAAGCATTTTCCAAACTGAGAACTAAAAAGTATACCTGGCCTCTGAGTTGCAGGGAAAAAAAATTTTTTATCATTATAAAAAGCTTTTTAAGATTAAAGGGAATCATCTAAGATTTTATCTGTAAGGAAGGTAGAGGAGGAAGTAGGACACAAAGAAATACAGCAAGTGAGCAAAAATAGCAACTCTGAACAAAACCAGATGAAACCTAAAGTATGAACATATTATTTATTCATTTGACAGTCTCTGGAATCAAACAAGAATTACATGTTCTGAATACATCAAATATTAGAATTTTCCAAGGATAGAAAAAAAAATAGAAAGAAAGCGTAGGAGATCGGAAGAGCGTCG
>NW_011451191.1:0-538 GCF_000754665.1 Bison bison bison | reverse complement strand
TGCCCGACTCTTAGTGACCCCATGGACTGCAGCCTACGGGGCTCCTCCGTCCATGGGATTTTCCAGGCAAGAGTACTGAAGTGGGGTGCCATTGCCTTCTCCGAAATGCATCTATAAGGGGGGCTAAAATGCAGGAAGTGCTCCTTACCAAAAAAAAATTTTTTTTTCCTTTTCAGCGAAGCCCACCCAGGCCACATTACTTGCTGGTCACTGCTCCAGACTGGCACTCCAGGGCTCCTTGTCCAACTTGATTGTTCTTCCTTTTCTTTTGTAATACTTGTGATTTTTTGTTTATTTCATATTTTATTTTTAAATACTTTTAAAATTTTATAGTGGAGTACAGTTGATTCACAATGTTGTGTTAGTTTCAGTCTTACAGAAAAGTGATTCAGTTATACATGTACATAAATCTATTCTTTCACAAATTCTTTCCCCAGTTAGGTTGTTACAGAGTTCCCTGTGGTGCACAGTAGGTCTTGTTGGTTCACCATGTTAAATATAGCAGTGTGTAAATAATCACAAATTCCCTAACTATCCC
>NW_011451190.1:0-538 GCF_000754665.1 Bison bison bison | reverse complement strand
TTGATCAACGAATGTCCATCCAAAATCTCATCCTCTGTTATTCCCTTCTCCCTTTGCCTTCAATCTTTCCCAGAATCAGGGTCTTTTCAAATGAGTTGGTTCTTCGAATCAAATGGCCAAAGTATGGAAGTTTCAGCTTCAGCATCAGTCCTTCCAATGCATATTCAGGACTGATTTCCTTTAGGATGAACTTATTGGATCTCCTTGCAGTCCAATGGACTCTCAGGAAGGAAAGGAGTAAGGAAAGGCAAGTACTAAGAGAAGAAATAGAGGAACTATTCTCTTGCAGTCCAAGGGATTCTGAAGAGTGTTCTCTAATATGACAGTTCAAAAGCATCAATTCTTCAGCTCTCAGCTTTCTTTATAATCCAAATCTCACATCCACACATGACTACTGGAAAAACCATAGCTTTGACTAGATGGACATTCGTTGATCAAGTAATGTCTCTGCTTTTTAATATACTGTCTAGGTTGGTCACAGCTTTTCTTCCAAGGAGTGAGCATCTTTTAATTTCATGGCTGCAGTCACTATCTGCAG
>NW_011451189.1:0-538 GCF_000754665.1 Bison bison bison | reverse complement strand
GACAGTCTCTATTCCTCCTTCAATATTTGAAAGACAATAATGCAGAATATAGAATTGTATGCTGGTATTTTTTCCTTTAAACACTTTAAATGTTTTACTTCATTCTATTCTTGTTACATGGTTTCTGAGGAAAAGTTGGATATAATCCTCATCTTTGCTCATCTATAGGTAAAGTGCTTTTCCTATGGCTTCTTTCAAAATCATTTTTTATAGAATTGATTTACTGGTGTTTGAAAATTACATGCATCACTGTACAATGTAGTTTTTTGTTTTCAGTCTTTTGCTTTTTATCCTTCTTGGTGTCCTCTGAGATTCCTTAATGTGTGTTTTGGGATCTGACATTAATTTAGGAAAACTCTTAATTGTGTTATTGCTTCAAATATTGCTTCTGTTCCTTTGTCTCTTTCTTTACCTCCTGATATTCCTTTATGGACATGGAACAACGGACTGGTTCCAAATAGTAAAAGGAGTACGTCAAGGCTGTATATTGTCACCCTGTTTATTTAACTTATATGCAGAGTACATCATGAGAAACGCT
>NW_011451188.1:0-538 GCF_000754665.1 Bison bison bison | reverse complement strand
TTCCAGACCCAGGGATCAAACCTACATCTCCTGCAGCTCCTGCGTTGTCAAGGCAGATTTTTACTACTGTGCCATCTGGGAATCCCTGTTACCTTGTGACTTCCACTTACTAGGACAGTGTTGTATGAGCACCCTTTATTATAAGGGTACTTGGGGAATTGATGTGGATTTTAGCTGCATACATTGACACCATGAACCAAGTGGGGTTCTATGAAAAAACAAGGATAGATTTCTGCCAGGCAGCAGTATCTGGCACCAAAACTATAGCTGGGAAAATGAGAACTGGAGCTCAGTAAAACACTGAAGGAAATCTATGAAGCCAGAAAGAAATGATTCATTATTTCTCATCAAATAATATATTGGACAACAAGATAAAAAGGATCGTAAGGGAGCTGTTTACTCAAACACTTAAGTACATTCTCTGTTAACCTCCCTCTTGGTCTAATTATTTGGGTACCAAAGAGCAGTATCCTCTGACAGCTGGACAATCCCATTTACACTGCAAGAAAAAGGCCACTTAGTTAGGACATTCAAATTA
>NW_011451187.1:0-538 GCF_000754665.1 Bison bison bison | reverse complement strand
CATGCTCTCCTCCAGGGAATCTTCCCAACCCAGGGATAGAACTCAGGTCTCCCACATTGCAGATGGATTCTTTACTGTCTGAGCTGCCAGGGAAGCCTGCTTATGATATGGGCCAATCTGAAAATATTTAGCGATGTATTTGGTATCACTATTTTAAATTATTTGCTACTGAGAGTTTTTTTTAATCAATGCTACCTTTCAATATATCTTCAAAAAACTAACTTTACATATTTTTAAATCTCAACCTCAAAGACTGTGATTTAAGTTAGAAATAAATTAGTTTCTTAATATTCTCATAAGGACACTGACATCTGGCAAACTAATGTTCGGATTTCAGTGACTAATTTTTTCCTCTTAAACGTCTATGCGTGCGTGCTCAGTCGCTCATCCATGTCTGACTTTTTGACCCCATGGACTGTAGCCCACCAGGCTCCTCTGTCCATGGGATTCTCAAGACAAGAATATTGGAGTGATTTCCTTCTCCAGGGGATTTCCTAACCCAGGGATCGAACCTGCATCTCCTGCTTGGCAGGCAGAT
>NW_011451186.1:0-538 GCF_000754665.1 Bison bison bison | reverse complement strand
TCTTCAGATGCCAGCCGTAAGTCCAGGTTGTCACTTGTATTTCTGACACTGGCTGTTGATCAGAGACTCCCACCTCTTCCTTGGGCTCAACTGATTTTCTAGAGAAGCTCAGAAAACTCAGAGTAAGTATATATACAGATACATGTACTTATATGTATATATTTTATGTATAACTTGGGAGCAGCCTGATGGAAGAGATGCATAGGGCCAGGCGTGGGGAAAGGATGAGGACCTTCCATGCTCTGTTATGGTGTGCTGCTCCTCCAGCAACCCCATGTATTCGCCAAACCAGAAGCTTTCTGAACCCCATTCTCTTGGGGTATTATGGAGGCTTCATTAATAGGTATGATTGATTACATCCTTGGCTATTGGCAGCTGAGTCAACCTCCATCCTGTCTCCCCTCCCATGAGGTCAAGGTTTCCAATTCTCTAATCACATGTTTTGCTCCAGTTCTCATTTGTAGGTGCTTTCCCAATAGTCAGTTTATTTACATAAGAAAAGATGTATTTATTACTCTTAGCATAGGAAATTCCCTGG
>NW_011451185.1:0-538 GCF_000754665.1 Bison bison bison | reverse complement strand
CGTATTGGTTTTGCAGCACTTTCTCACAGTTCTGGAGGCTGGAAGTCAGAGATTAAGGTGGTGGCAGGGTTGGTTTCTTTTGAGGCCTCTCTCCTTAGCCTGTAGACAGCCATCTTCTCCCTGTGTCTTCACAATTTCTTCTCTCTTCTGTGTCGGTGTCCTAATCACCACTTCTTACAAGGAAGTCAGTTGGTAAAGAGTTTGAGTGGAGTATGAACAGGCAGCGTGAACAGAGCAGCGAGGAGGGTTCACTTTTTGTGTCCTCATCAGACACACTGTCACAGAGTAAGAACCCGCCAGAGACCCACACCAGTTAACGCAGATGGAATTGCATTGGTTTTGGTGGTGAGAAACTCCCAAAGTTTCCATTTATAACCTAAATAAACAAAGACCCAGAGAGGACAAAAATCTTGTTGTTACGATTAACAGTGGAATAACTCAAAACCTCCACCAGCTTTGTTCGTAGTGATGCTTTCTAAGGCCCACTGGACTTCACATTCCAGGATGTCTGGCTCTAGGTCAGTGATCACACCATCAT
>NW_011451184.1:0-538 GCF_000754665.1 Bison bison bison | reverse complement strand
TCTCACATCCATACATGACCACAGGAAAAACCATAGCCTTGACTAGATGGACCTTTGTTGGCAAAGTAATGTCTCTGCTTTTGAATATGCTTCTAAAAGCCTGCTCAAATATAACTGACCCATGATTTAATCTCACGTTGACTCCTTTCCCTGTGCCCCATCTGGCTGTGTCTCTATTTGTGGGTGGAAGATGTCCTGCCTCAACACCGCCCAACCCCAGGTTCTGAATGTGCCCCAGGGCTTTTACTGGCCCCTTTGTGTTCAGTTCTCCAGAAATTAGCAGGTAGCACCCATGTTCTACTTCCCACCTCTGCTGAGATATCTCTTTTATGGGATTTCAGAACTATCTAAGAATTCTATTCCCCAAGTTGAGAATTGGAACCCTTGAGAATATGGTTTGAAATTTCTCTACCAAAGCAGCATAGCTAATGCCATAGTTAATAGCATTAAGTGACCAAAAAAATTTTCTTTTTTTTTTTTTACTTTTATTTGCATTTATTTTTTGCAGCATTTATTCCCGGGCTATAAGTTTTTGTTT
>NW_011451183.1:0-538 GCF_000754665.1 Bison bison bison | reverse complement strand
TTTGAGCAAGCTCCGGGAGTTGGTGATGGACAGGGAAGCCTGGCGTGCTGCAGTCCATGCGGTCACAAAGAGTTGGACATGACTGAGTGACTGAACTGAACTGATAATAATGCCTCCCTCATTATATTGCTGTAAGGATTAAATGAGGCACCACGTGAAAAGCACTTAAAATACTTCCAGGTACACAGTAGTCACTCAGCAAGTATCTCTTGTTATTGTTGTACTGTTGGAGAGAAACAGAGTGGATGTAAAGAGCTTCCCAGCTGGCCTAACAGAGAGGTCCGAAGGTTTTAGCAAAGTCTGGAGACAGAAGGATGGACAGAATGACCCCTTCTTAGCAGTTCTCTCCGAGTCTCTACAATGACTCTGTCTTGGCTTCTATTCAGCAGTTATCTGAGCCCTGCTGGTGTGGGGTCCTCTCTGGAGAGTTAAGACTAATACACTTTGATATCTGTATCAACAAATACCTATGATGCCTCTGCAGAGAGAGAGAGTGGTAGGAGGCATGGTCTGCAGTGGGAGTTTTAATCACACGTGG
>NW_011451182.1:0-538 GCF_000754665.1 Bison bison bison | reverse complement strand
TTTATCTACATTGCCATGTTTACATCTTATATGCATATGTACCATGTCATATGCTTATTTTTATAAATATACATTAAGTACAAGAGATAAGTATATACGTTTCTTTTAAAACCTTAAACACTTTTGAAAACCTTTTGATTCTGCCCATGCCATGCTCTGCCTTTATCTCATATGCAAATTTGGAGAAGAAGCATTCAGAGTACAATGGTCAAACCCCTATTTGATTAACTAATCTTTAGCATTTTAAAATAATAGTTTACAGCAATAAGCACTGTCTTGAATTTGTATTGCACTGAAATAGTTATATATCCTCCTCCAAGAACATGTGTTCCCAACAGAGCATCAAACATTTGACAGACGTTTTTCACTTAATTCATTCTGTGTTTTGGATTAGTTTTATTGTTTAAATTGCGTGCATGCTTAAGTCACTTCAGTCATGTCTGATTCTTTGTGACTCTATGGACTGTAGCCCACCAGGCTCCTCTGTCTGTGGGATTCTCCAGGTAAGAATACTGGAGTGGGTTGCCAGCCCCTCCAC
>NW_011451181.1:0-538 GCF_000754665.1 Bison bison bison | reverse complement strand
TTCAAAGCAGGTCAGATTTTCATTTGGGCTTGAGATCTGGGAATGAAGCTTCACAGTCCTAGGAAGCATCAATTCTGCATTTTCCTGTGAAAAGTTCATTTCATCTTCTGCTTCTTTCTAACCACATCATTAAATGAGCAAATGCCCAGCAGGACACCTGTGTCTAGCTCCCTGCGACCTCTTCCCTGAGGCTGCTGCGGAGCCTGGAAGGAAAAGGCCTGTCATTCGTGACTTCGTTCTGTCTAGTAGTGAAATGAGATCACTGCCAGGCATTTAGGGCTGCTTAGTAATTGTAAAGCCTGTTCTATTTATTGTCTATTAGAAATGGTGAGGATGAGGTTTGTTTCTCTGGGAAATAGCACAGTCTGTTAATTGCCCCCACAGATACTGCAGGAGCTGTGTTTTATGGATGACCAAATACTATCCTTTGTCCTCTGAGCATCACACATTTTGGTCCTGGTACAAGGCGAAAAGCGTGTTGTGATTTAGCCTGTCAGGTGTTGACGATGGGGAGGAGTTGGTGTTACATTTGTGCAGC
>NW_011451180.1:0-538 GCF_000754665.1 Bison bison bison | reverse complement strand
AATTTATAACACACAAATAACAAACATATGTAGACTTTTTGTATTAGTTAGAATGCCTAGTTGAAAATAAGAGAAACAAATCCTGTTGACTTAACCTAAAGAGAATTTTTGACAATGTGTTAGTTTCCAAAGACTGCTGTAGTAAAATACCACAAACTCAGCTGTTTAAAACAACAGAAATGTATTATCTCACAGCTCTGAAAGCTGGAATTCTAAACTCAATGTGTTGACAAGACCATGTTCTCTCAAGGGTTCTAGGGAAACTTCCTTGCCTTTTTCAGTTTCTGGTGGTTCCCAGCAATCCTTGGCATTCTTTGGATGGTGGGTGAATCTCTCCAGTTGCTTCCTCTTTTGCCACAGGACCTTCTCACTGTGGCTGCGTGTCTCTTCTTATAACAAAGTCAATAATTGGACTAGTTGTTCAGTTGCTAAGTTGTGTATGACTCTTTGCGACCCCATGGACTATAGCATGCCAGGCTTCCCTGTCCTTCACTATACCCTGGAGTTTGCACAAATGCATGTCCATTGAGTTGGTATT
>NW_011451179.1:0-538 GCF_000754665.1 Bison bison bison | reverse complement strand
TCCTCTGTCGTCCCCTTCTCCTCCTGCCCCCAATCCCTCCCAGCACCAGAGTCTTTTCCAATGAGTCAACTCTTCGCATGAGGTGGCCAAAGTACCCCTCTATTAGAGGAATGTATTTTCTGTCTGCCATAAAACCTAACCCACAGTGCATTATGGTACCTGGTATACTCTACAATAAAAGAAATAAGGAAAAAATCCAGGAAGTATGCTTTTAAGGGCATCGCTTTATTGAAAACTCTTATACTGTATTTACTCATGGAAATCAATAGAACTTAACTGAGAACAGGGTGTTTATTTTTAGGCCCAGACCTTATTTATAGTTAACATTTATTTTGTATATTAACAAAACTAAGCTTTAAAACTACATAATGGAAGAAAAATGTAAAAACGGACACAAAGTCATCACCTAGAAAAAGTATTTCTGGGGGTAACATGGGGTATATAGAATTTTAGGAGATTTCTTTTTTTATCTAAATTTAAAGATCAAAAGAGCTAGTTAATTCCCTATATTTCCTTCCTCATAGCCCTTGCCTACTCT
>NW_011451178.1:0-538 GCF_000754665.1 Bison bison bison | reverse complement strand
ACTAAATTAAATAATGTGTATAGAGTGCTTCAGGCTTTAGTTGCTATTAGCTGTTGCTATCAGTAGCTCCCCTTGGGAGGATGCTAAATTCCTAGCATCATTTTTTATTTTATACTGCATTGAGCCCCGTGTTTTGAAATATTTTGAATATCAAACTGCATGTGTGTGTGTGTGTGTGTGTGTTAGTTGCTCAGTCATGTCCAACTCTGTGATTGCATGGACTGTAGCCCTCCAGGCTCCTCTGTCATGAATTTCCCAGGCAAGAATACTGGAGTGGGGTGTCTTTCCCGTCTCCAGGGGATCTTCTTGTCCCAGGGTTCAAACCCGGGTGTCCTGCATTACAGGCAGATTCTTTCTGTCTGAGCCATCAGGCAAGCCCTTATTGGTTAATAATATTTTTATTACTATCAATGGCCTTGGATTCCCTAATCAGTAATTGCATCAATACTAAATTGATTTAGCCCCAATAAAAGCAAAGAACCCTAAATAAGAGCCTCTTCATTCTCATCCAAGGAAATGTACTTCCTTCAGGTTGTTT
>NW_011451177.1:0-538 GCF_000754665.1 Bison bison bison | reverse complement strand
GGGCACCACACTCAGCCCAGCTCTGAGCCCTTGGCCAGTATCCCCCACCCCATTGCTCTCCCAGGTCTTCCAGAGGACAGGGAGGAGCCATGCCTGCTTCACCACCCTGGCTGGAAATCCCATTTATGGTGTCAGGAATTGGGAGAAACCACAGGATGAGAGATTTACAGCTGCGAGTTTCCTGGTGTGGGCCCACGCCAGGAAGCAGCAGTCGCAGCAGAGAAAGCCACGTTCATTTAGTTGCCGCTAATTTATAGGAGGTGCCGTAACTCGACAGAAAGTCACTTTTTAACTCAGAATGAATTAGAAACAATTCCTCCTGCTGAAGATTCTTACAGCAGATGTTGGTGGATCGCACTTCACAGAACAAACATGCTTCCTGAAACTTGATCGAGGGCCCAGTTTTTAAAGCAGGGTCTTTAGAATGCAATCGGGGGCTTCCCTGGTGGCTCAGGCAGTAAAGCGTCTGCCTGCAATGCAGGAGATCCGGGTTCGATTCCTGGGTCGGGAAGATCCCCTGGAGAAGGAAATGGCAATC
>NW_011451176.1:0-538 GCF_000754665.1 Bison bison bison | reverse complement strand
TTTTTTTTTTTTTTAATTTTATTTTATTTTTAAACTTTACATAATTGTATTAGTTTTGCCAAATATCAAAATGAATCCGCCACCTCCCTCTCTCTTAAATCAAGGGTTTTCATATCATTTTACCCCAGCCTTTATAGTTTACTATTGCTCTTTCCTGGGCTCTTTCCCTGCCTCCCCAAATTTATTTATTTTTATTTGGCTGCTACAGGTCTCAATTACAGCACACAGGATCTTTAGTTGTAGTATGTGGGATCTAGTTCCCTGACCAGGGATCAAACCCAGGGCCCCTGCATTAGGAGCTTGGAGTCTCAGCCATCTGGACCACCAGGGAAGTCCCCTTTCCTGGGCTCTTCTTGTGGCTTTGTGATCCGTATCTCTGGCCAGGTTTATTATATGTTAGGTTGACTTTGATTTCCTTCTTTGGCTTAGGGATTCTTCTTTGTACTCTATGGCCTTCCACCCTCCATCATCTGATGCCTGCTTTTATACACATCCCTCATTTCCAAGTTAGACTACTCAGCCCTCAAATACACCTTTT
>NW_011451175.1:0-539 GCF_000754665.1 Bison bison bison | reverse complement strand
CCCACGTCTTCCCGAGACAGAAGCTCCTTTCGACAGCCTGAACAAAAGGGCTCTGCTAACACACTTAAAGTGAAGCATTTACACAATTAAAAGCTGAAGAGGTCTATTCCGGGAGACAGCGGTAGATTAGATGTGTTTCAGCATTTCTTTTGATATGAATTCAATTTTTTAAGAGCCTTTACCCTAGACATGATGTCACACTTTTTACGATAATAAAAATTTAAAATCATAGTATGTGGCTTCATAGAGCAGTCAGCAAGTTTACTGTTTTTCCAGGCAGCCCCATCTCATTACAGCACATGGCATCTTTCCAGAAGAAAACAAAAGAAAAAAGTTAAATTGATTACTAAGTCAACCTTGGCATCCATATGCCAAACTGTTCTTTGATAAGACCTAAGTATTGGGTAGAAACTTGAGAAAAACTGTGTTCTTTTCTGAATTCCAAATTCTTGCTGCTGCTGCTACTGCTAAGTTACTTCAGTCGTGTCCGACTCTGTGCGACCCCGTACATGGTAGCCCACCAGGCTCCTCCGTCCCTG
>NW_011451174.1:0-539 GCF_000754665.1 Bison bison bison | reverse complement strand
TTTTTACCGTTAATATGAAGTTTCCCCAGGGCCTCAGAAGGCACCCTGAGACCACTGCCACCGACGAGGCAAGAAACGGTGGTGATGAAAAAGCACGCTGACCCTGAGACTCGGGCTCAGCGACGTGGAAACAGCAACGGTGGCGATGAAAACGCACACCGACCCTGAGACTCGGGCTCAGCGACGTGGAAACAGCAACGGTGGCGATGAAAACGCACACCGACCCTGAGACTCGGGCTCAGCGACGTGGAAACAGCAACGGTGGCGATGAAAACGCACACCGACCCTGAGACTCGGGCTCAGCGACGTGGAAACAGCAACGGTGGCGATGAAAACGCACACCGACCCTGAGACTCGGGCTCAGCGACGTGGAAACAGCAACGGTGGCGATGAAAACGCACACCGACCCTGAGACTCGGGCTCAGCGACGTGGAAACAGCAACGGTGGCGATGAAAACGCACACCGACCCTGAGACTCGGGCTCAGCGACGTGGAAACAGCAACGGTGGCGATGAAAACGCACACCGACCCTGAGACTC
>NW_011451173.1:0-539 GCF_000754665.1 Bison bison bison | reverse complement strand
CCCGTTGGCTGGTTTCCTCAGGGGAAATCTCCTGACTGCCTTAGAGTAAGCGTACGGGTGGTCAACAAGCTGTGTCTACCCAGAGTATTTTGTTAGGCCTGTTTGTACGCTTGCTTTTCCGTTTGCATAATTAACTTTCTTTTTAGGTAATTATAGCTTCACAGGCAACTCCTTTTTTTAGTGTTTATTTATGTATTTGGCTGTGCTGGGTCTTGGCTGTGTCACGTGGGATCTAGTTCCCTGACCAGGGATGGAACCCGGGTCCCCTGCATTGGAAGCCTGGAGTCTTAGCCCCTGGACCCCCAGGAAAGTCCTTCCCATGCAGTTTCAAGACACAGAGAGAGACATGTTTAAGACAGAGAGATCCTGCGCACCCTCTTCCCAGTCCCCACCCCCCACCCCGCCCACGGCGACTTCTTACAGAACCATAGGACGCACAGGGAACTCTCTCAGTATCTGGTAATAATTTATAAGGGAAAAGACTTTGAAAAACAAATAAATGAATCATTTTGCTGTACACCTGAAACTAAGACAACACT
>NW_011451172.1:0-539 GCF_000754665.1 Bison bison bison | reverse complement strand
TTGAACATTGATCATTTGACTCTGATATTTGAACTGCAGCTCCAGGCAGCCCCCTGAGCAAGAACAGTGGAATCAAGAATGAGGAGGAAAAGACTACTTCCAAGAGACCCTGCTGCTGCCAGAGCAGCAAGATGACTTGATTGACAGATTGCTGGAGGCATGAGTATTCTAAACTGGCTCTCTGGGGGGAAAACCCTAGTTTTGTAGCTTTCATCAATTTGTATAGTATAAATAATCCCATCATTACTAATGTGATGTTACTGAACTTGGAATTGAGAAAAGACTGGAAATTAAAGAGAAGAAGAGTCAAGAAAGCCTTGGGAGTTTTCAGCTTGTGGTTGAGTACAGAGAAATGTGGTTAATTGTTTCAAGGGGGTTCTAATTTCCCTTGAGTCAGACACAGTTATCAGAATCCCCTGAAATCTTGGAAATTGTTTCCCAGAAAATTGCTTGTTGTCACGCAATTCTCAAAGCATTTCAAGGTTTTCACTGTTGTACTGATGCCCTTATACTCCATTAAAAAAAAAAAAAATCCTAGT
>NW_011451171.1:0-539 GCF_000754665.1 Bison bison bison | reverse complement strand
GGCAGTGGCCTGCTTCAGGGTCGGGGGCACTGAGTGTAGCAGTGCATGCATGGGACCTTTTGAAGGAGGTCGACATTATCTTCATTACCTCTGGCCATAGTTTGGCCTCGGGTCAAACAACAGGAGGGGAACACAGACCTGCCTATCAACAGAAAATTGGATTAAAGATTTACTTAGTATGACCCCGCCCATCAGAAAAAGACCCAGGTTCCCCCTCAGTCAGTCTCTCCTATCTGGAAGCTTCCATAACCCTCTTATCCTTATCCATCATAGGGCAAACAGAATGAAAATCACAGTCACAGAAAACTAACCAAACTGATTACATGGACCACAGCCTTGTCTAAGTCAATGAAACTATGAGCCATGCCTTGTAGGGCCACATAAGATGGATGGATCATGGTGGAGACTTCTGACAAAATGTGATCCATTGGAGAAAGGAATGGCAAACCACTTCAGTATTCTTGCCTGGAAACCCCATGAACAGTAAGAAAAGGCAAAAAGATAGGACACAAAGATGAACTCCCCAGGTCGGTAGGTGT
>NW_011451170.1:0-539 GCF_000754665.1 Bison bison bison | reverse complement strand
TTGGTTTTCTCTAAAAAGTGATTTTCTTTTGCTTATGCAACTCTGTTTCTTAAACAGTAACTCCAGTCTCAGTTTGGATCATCTGTCATTAGCTGAGATGCCTTGAATCTGTTTCATACATGTGTGGTTTAGGAATTAGAGAAACTAGCAGGCAGAATTTGGGAAAGTTCTACCTCTTTCTCTTTGAGGAATCTCCAACTCTCTCCATCTGTGGATTCCCCTGACCATAGATTTTCTTCCTGACACATTCACTACCATGTGCTGGCTATGCACCCAGGCACAAAGCACAGGTACAAGGAATTTAATTCTTTCTGCTCTCCTCTTCCAAGTGTTTCTTTCTCACCAGTTTCTGTCTACTTCTCTTCTCTCTCCAGTGCTTTTAGGTCATTACTTTTTGCTTTATGTCCAGGCTTTATAGTCGTTTACTGCAGGGGAGTTTTCCAGGAAAGCCTTATAACTTCATCACCTGAATCAGAAATCTCTCTCAGTTATTTTATTTATTTATTTATTTATTTTGGCTGTGCTGAGTCTTCACTGCT
>NW_011451169.1:0-539 GCF_000754665.1 Bison bison bison | reverse complement strand
TGATATGTGTTCAGTCACCATTATGTTCATGACAATACTGTTTACACAAGCTGAAACATGGAAACAACCTAAATGTCCATCAACAGATGAACTGATAAAGAAGATGTGGTACACACACATACACCCACAATGGATACTAATCAGCCATCAAAAAGAACAAAATTATGCCATGGATGCAACTGAAGATTATCATGGTAAGTGAAGTATGTCTGACAGAGAAAGACAAATATATGATATCACTTATATATAGAAACTATCCACCCTCAATGCAAGAGACCCGGGTTTGATCCCTGTGTTGGGAAGATCCCCTGGAGAAGGTCATGACAACCCACTCCATTATTCTTGACCAGAGAATCCCCATGAACAGTGGAGCCTGGTGGGCTACAATCCATGGGGTCGCAAAAGATCAGACATGACCAAGTGACTAAACACATATCAGACAGAAACAGACTCACAGACAGAGAACAGATTTGTGGTGGCCAAGGGGGAGGCAGATGGGGGAAGGATAGATTGGGAGGTCGGGGTTAGCAGATACAAAC
>NW_011451168.1:0-539 GCF_000754665.1 Bison bison bison | reverse complement strand
TTATTTTGTTTCAGCTTGTCATCTCAACTTCTTTACTGCAAAAAGCAGTGCTGTATTAGTGAAAATCAGTCCAGCTCTGAAATATTTTGTAATCAGTAATGTGCCCTACTCTTCCTTTTTCAACTGCCCTTTCTATAAATTGAGTATTTTACTTTGCACCTAAGTAATAAGAATTTTTCAAGGAGTTTATGTATTTCATAATCAATATCCCTATGACTCATTAAAACACACACATTAGGAAAAGAAGTAAGCCACAGTGAGCCTTATATGTACTATCTCATTTAACTTTCAAAAATGCTGTTCTTGGCAAAATCACAAGACATTAAAGAAACAGATAATCTAATAGCCCCCAATTGTACTTTTCTTTATATTGTGTTATTCCTAGACTTTCCATATCATAAATTTATTCAATAAATATCCACAGTGAAATGCATTTGTCACCCAGACAGATTAAATTAGGCTTCACAATACATTCACTTTCAAAACACTTATACATATATATATATATATGACATTCATAAATTTATGAACATATGACT
>NW_011451167.1:0-539 GCF_000754665.1 Bison bison bison | reverse complement strand
GGACAGAGGAGCCTGGCGGGCTACAGTTCATGGGGTCACAAAGAGTCAGACACGACTGAGTGACTAACAACCTGGAGAGATTTAATACTTGGTGATGTCCAGGGCTCGCCTCTAGTAATTGTGATTACCGATTACCATGCTGTGGTGGGGGGAGTGCCAGGGGGAGGGTGCAGCTTTGCCAGGCTGGTGCTTGAAAGCTCCTCCAAGGTGGTTCTACACTGAGAACCACCTGTGTAGAGGCAGCAGTACCTGTTTATAGCCATCGAATCACTAGAAGGACCAGCAGGGAAGTTTGGTTGCCAAGGGGGAGGAGTTGGGGGGAAATGGAGTGAGAAGTTGGGGTGAGCAGTTAAAGGCTTTTATATTTAGAATGGATGAACAACAAGGTCCCACTATATAGCACAGGAACAATGTTCAATATCCTGTGATAAATCATAATGGAAAAGAGTATTTAAAAAGGATGTGTGTGTGTGTGTGTATCTGTGTACATACTGGAGAAGGCAATGGCAACCCACCGCAGTATTCTTGCCTGGAGAATC
>NW_011451166.1:0-539 GCF_000754665.1 Bison bison bison | reverse complement strand
CCCTGCCCTTCCCTCTCCCCACTGGTAACCACTAGTTTGTTCTCTGTATCTATGAGTCTGCTTCCTTTTTGTTGCATTCACTAGTTTGTTGTATTTTTAGATTCTACATATAAGTGATATCACACAGTATTTGCCTTTCTATGTCTTATTTCACTTAGCATAATACCCTCCAAGTCCATCCATTTGTTGCTGCAAATGGCAAAATTTCATTCTTTTATGGCTTAGGATTCTATTATAAATATATATATATGCATGCACCACATATATATATACACACCACATCTTCTTATCCATTCATCTGTTGGTGGACACTTCAGTTGCTTCCATATCTTGCCTATTGTAAACCACACTGCTACAGATGTTGGGGTGCATGTATCTTTTTGAATTGGTGTTTTTGTTTTTTCTATTATAGGTGGTTCTATTTTTAATTTTTTGAGAAACGTCCATACTGTTTTCCTCAGTGGCTGCACCAATTTACATCCCCACCAGCAGCGCACAGGCTCTCCCTTTACTCCACCCAGTCTAACTATGCCATAACT
>NW_011451165.1:0-539 GCF_000754665.1 Bison bison bison | reverse complement strand
GTATTTGGAAACAAGGTTAAAAAGGTAAGTTGAGGCCTGGCTTTGTGGAGGACTCAATGACACAGTATTGACCCCAAACTTATTTAATAGACTGTAGAGAAATAACCAAAGTTGTGGGGGTTTTTTGCTTGTTTGTTTTAAGAAAACAGATAATCTTCATGATGTCTATGGCAAGATAATTTGATGAAAGAATGTAGTCTGGATTTTTGTATAGGAGAGATTATAATTTAGGGAAATTGAAAGTTAAAAGACAATTCCAGTAGTAAATGGATGATTAGTTATAATAGGATACTCTCCACAATCATGAATATTTTCAAAATGAATATAAAAACATTGAGTTAAAAAGCATTTCCTGACTGAATAAATGATAAATTAATCCAGTCAATGCTTTAACCATCCCTCCTACATTTCATTTCCTGATGGATTTAAAGTTTAATGATTGTGGAGGACAAAGTACTCTGGAGTTCAGGATGATTCTCTCTCTCTCTTTTTTTTTTTTTTTAATTTTTATTTTTTAACTTTTTTATTGAATTAAAGTT
>NW_011451164.1:0-539 GCF_000754665.1 Bison bison bison | reverse complement strand
GGGGCTGAGTTTATGGGGCTCAGGCCACCTGTTCTGAGCAATCCCCAATTTCTTCCCCACGTCTGCCCAGACGGTTGGTCCCTGGGACACAGGTGCGAACAGATCAGAAAGCTCCAGCCCTGGCCCCACGGTCACTGGTGAACCGTGAGATCTTAAGTCACAGCCCCCTCTCTGGGCCTCCCACAGCTTCAAAATAAATAGCATCCAAGGAAGTCCTTCAGAAAGCGTCCCCGGGGGCTCTCGGAGTCACCTGGAGTCCTAACCCAGGCTGTCTGTCCCCCCTCTCTCTAGCAATGGCCAATGTACATGGTGGACTATGCCGGCCTGAACGTGCAACTCCCGGGACCTCTGAATTACTAGACCTCAGTGCTGAATCAGGACCTCACTCAGAAAGACTAAAGGAAATGTAATTTATGTACAAAGTGTATATTCGAATATGTATCGATGCCTTTTAGTTTTTCCAATGATTTTTACACTATATTCCTGCCGCCAAGGCCTTTTTAAATAAGTAAAAAAAAAAAAAAAAAGAAAAAAAAAAG
>NW_011451163.1:0-539 GCF_000754665.1 Bison bison bison | reverse complement strand
GGAACCATCACCATAGCCTCTCTCTCTCCCCACATGCTAGCAATGGCAGCTGAACAATAGAGAGGCTGGCCCATCAAATGCCACAGGCACTGAACTACAGAGTAGAACCCCACCCAGGTGCCCCTTTACCTGTCTGATGCACCAAACTATAGAGTAGGACCCCACCCAGGGTGCCCCTTTAAGTGCCTGATGCAGTGATGTAGAATAGGACCCCACCCAGGGTGCCCCTTTAAGTGCCTGATGACTGATCTAGAGTAGGACCCCCACCCAGGGTGCCCCTTTAAGTGCCTGATGCACTGATCTAGAGTAGGACCCCAGCCGGGGGCAGGGGGCCCTCTATGTGCCTAATGTGAGAAACAACAGCGAAGGACCCTGGGCAACAGAGCCGTCTAAGTGCCTGAACAGGCAGAGCTATGGAGAAAGACAGGCCAAAGAGGCCTTCTGACGCAGGCTACAAGAGGCTCAAACAAAGACTCTGATAGAGCCGTAACTCCTTTAGTGGAGGCAGTCCATGTTCCTGCACATTTGGTGCCACCAGG
>NW_011451162.1:0-539 GCF_000754665.1 Bison bison bison | reverse complement strand
CCGGCTCCCTCTCCTCTCCCAGTGTTGGGTCGGCGGCTGGAGGTGGGGGGATAGCTCCAGCATGCTCTGGGCTGGCGGAGGGTGGGATCTGCCTGCCTCTCTGGCTCTGCCTACCCCAGGGACTCAGCGAGGACAGCTGGCTGCAGTGAGGCAGCCACCCAGAAACAGCAGAACACAGGATGTACTCTGGGGAGTAGCTGCTGCTATGTTTAAATTATCATCACTTCTGCTGCTGTGTGCCAGGCACTGGGCTAGACAACCCGACCCCCCAACCCCCCTACTGAATAGCAGTTCTTTCCTGACAGTAGGGTGTTAAACCCCTTTACAAACAAGGACACTGAGACTCATAGAGGCTGAATGCTTTGCCCAGGATCAGACAGCTGTGACCTGACTTCAAGGTCTGTCTGACTTTAAAGTGATCAAAGATCACTCATCAGATCAGATCAGTCGCCCAGTCGTGTCCGACTCTTTGCGACCCCATGAATCGCAGCATGCCAGGCCTCCCTGTCCATCACCAACTCCCGGAGTTCACTCAGACT
>NW_011451161.1:0-539 GCF_000754665.1 Bison bison bison | reverse complement strand
TTATGGACAAGCAGCACGGAACTTACTTGTTTTAGAGGTAGGGGTTCTGACAGAAAAGGAAAAAAAAAAACCAGTGGCATCACTTTGAAAATCTCTTACTGTGAACTGCCATAGAAAAGTTAAAATTTACATGAATCCCACTGATAAACTGTAACATTAAAAAAATGGAAGAATAAAGAAATGGTGTTTTTCAGTTATGATAATAAAGGAAGCAATTTTCTTTTGTGCCTGGCAATTACACTGAAAACATAACTGCAAGTCAAATTTAGCTGAATCTTTGAAGAAGTAGAGCAGGGTAAGAGACTCATTTGTGGGTTCTGAGAATCAGCTTGATCTTTCCTTCCATCACAAAAATCAAAAAGGTTATTGTAACTTGAGAAGGAAAAGCAAGATTCAACAATGGCTGAGATGAAAGACACCGGGAGCAGATTTGCTGCCTTTTCAGTATTTTCTAACTGGGCATCCTGTCTCCAACTGGATACTCTTCTAATTGATTCTTCAAAATCTTAACTTCCAATAATTAAACTTCCATGGGGTCG
>NW_011451160.1:0-539 GCF_000754665.1 Bison bison bison | reverse complement strand
TGTGTGTGTGTGTGTATATGTGTGTGTGTGTATATATATACACACACATACACACTCATTTTCTATGTATATACACACACTTTCTATGTATACACACACACACACACACACACACATACTAACTTATATGTTTATTAATTTGCATTTAACCTAGTTGAATAACTGTGTAAGCACCAGCATTCCCCAGATGTACCAAATAGCTTCCAAGGATCTTGTAGGCTGAGTGTTAACCAAGCAGTACTCTTTCATTCTATGTACTTTAACCTAACCTAGACTCACACATTTCTCATTCTTTATTCAATATAAGTTAGTTGGCAGCATCACTCTTGATTATTACTGACAGAGGGCCATTTTTCAGGTAGTCTATTTTTCCCAGAGCACCTTGGGAGAAAAGTCAGCAATAATAAAATCATCAATCGATTTGTTCAAAATCCAACTACTAGTAATGAGTCAAAAAAATAGCAGTGGGGCGGTCCTAAGATGGTGGAGGAATAGGACCGGGAGACCACTTTCTCCACCACAAATTTATTGAAAGATCA
>NW_011451159.1:0-539 GCF_000754665.1 Bison bison bison | reverse complement strand
TGATGTTATCATAATATCTGAATCTCTGCCCACTTATCTTTACTGGATAGTTTTAGTTGCTCAGTCATGTCTGACTATTTGGGACCCCATGGACTTATAGCCTACCAGGCTCCTCTGTCCATGGAATTCTCCTGGCAAGAATACTGGAGGCTCCTCTGTCCATGGAATTCTCCTGGCAAGAATACTGGAGTGGGTATTCCCTTCTCCAGGATGTCTGGAGTGGGTATTCCCTTTTCCGGGTATTCCCTTTTCCGGGTATTCCCTTCTCCAGGGTGTCTTCCCTTGCTTGATAAGGTATATGTGTATTTCTTTCTGGGGAGATTTCTTATGAGGAACTATGAAGGATATGATATTTAACCTTGTTTTATGGTTTAGTTATTGGCCTAAAGAGGTTCTAAAGAAGCTTAATACTATAGAAAACATAGGGAAATTTCCCCACAAGTGTTTTTATTTTATAGATGCTGGCAGAATACAAGAGACTCCCTGATCAGAGGTATAAGATTTTATTACTTGAAGCACAACGGCACCGCAGGCTACAG
>NW_011451158.1:0-539 GCF_000754665.1 Bison bison bison | reverse complement strand
TTATGTTTCAGCAGTCTAAACTTTTGAGAGGGTCACTATTTCCCAGCTATAACTGCTCTAGAGTAAGGTCATATCTTGGTCATAAATTCAGTCACCTTTCCTTTTCCAGAATAATAGCAGAAGCTAGTTTATTTACATACCTTGAAGGGGCTAGAGAATTTCACACATAATTTTCCTATAGTAGGGATTCCCTGGTAGCTCAAATGGTGAAGAATCCGCCTGCAATGCAGGCCACCCTGGTTCGATTCCTGGGTTGGGAAGATCCTCTACAGAAGGAATAGGCTACATAAGCTTCCTCTGTGGCTCAGCTGGTAAAGAATCTGCCTGCAGTGTAGGAGACCTGGGTTTGATTCCTGGGTCATGAAGATCCGCTGGAGAAGGGATAGGCTACCCACTCTAGTATTCTTGGGCATCCCTTGTGGCTCAGCTGGTAAAGAATCCGCCTGCAATGTGGGAGACCTGGGTTCAAGCCCTGGGTTGGGAAGATCCCCTGGAGAAGGGAAAGGCTACTCACTCCAGTATTCTGTCCTGGAGAATTC
>NW_011451157.1:0-539 GCF_000754665.1 Bison bison bison | reverse complement strand
TTAGAAAGAATGAGCCCATGGCAATGGTCTCTGTGACAGTATGAAGTAGCCACTCATTGAGGTCAGTGTTCTCACAGGCCAACTCCAGCAATGGCTTAATATCACAGAAGAAGTGATGGATGTGGTTGGAACCACAGAAGTTTAAACGAGATGTCATTACTGAGTGTAGCAGGGCATGGAAAAACCCAAAGATCCAGACAGTGACAGCCATCTGGGTACAGACCTGATGATTCATGATAATAGTGTAACGAAGTGGTTTGCAGATAGCCACAAAGCGGTCAAAGGCCATCATGGCCAACAACATGACCTCTGTGCTGCCCAGCAAGTGGAAGAAATGAAGTTGGCTTATGCATCCCAAGAAAGAAATTGCTTTGTGTGTAGAGAGGAAGTTCTCCAGCATCTTTGGCAGAGTCACCATGGAGTAGCAGATATCTAGACATGACAGGTTTCCCAGGAAAAAATACATAGGGGAATGGAGTCTTGGATCAGAGATGACAACCATCAGGATGGCTGCATTCCCAGCCACATTGACAATGTAA
>NW_011451156.1:0-539 GCF_000754665.1 Bison bison bison | reverse complement strand
GACATGACTGAGTAACTGAACTGAGCTGAATACATCATACAGAGTTATCACAGATAAACGACATTTAGCTTGTTTTCCTTTTTCAGCCACTGTGAATTAAACTGACATGAACATATGTGTTCAAAATTTTATGGGAACTAATTTTCTATTTCTCTAGGGTAGGTACCCTGGTGGGCTACAGTCCATGGGGTCACAAAAAGTCAGACAAACTGAGGACATATGCATGTGCGTGTTAGCCACTCAATCGTGTCCAACTCTATGGTCCCATGGACCATAGCCCGCCAGGCTCCTCTGTCCATGGAATTCTCTAGGGAAGAATGCTGGAGTTGGTTGCCATTTCCTCCTCCAGGGGATGTTCCCAATCCAGGGATGGAACTCCGGTCTCCCGCATTGCAGGAGGAGAAGTTGGACATATGTGCAGTGGGAAGAGGTGGATTCAGGTATGCCTTGATTGGAGGTTTTGGCATTCATGGGCTGTTTTCTGCAGTTCATGGGTCAGATATATATGTGTGTGTGTGTGTATATATATATATATATAT
>NW_011451155.1:0-539 GCF_000754665.1 Bison bison bison | reverse complement strand
TAAATTGTCTAATTTGACAGAATGTCTTCTTGACAGGCAGCTGCCACTGATTTTTGAGATACTCTTCTGGAGTATTTATCAGAACAATAAAGGGAAAGAAGAAATACTTCTTATCTGGGCATCATATTTTCTCAAGTGGAGGCTGTCTTGCTAGATAAAATAGAAACATCTTTGTAATTAAAAAGCTTTGAGAAGTTTAAATATGTGTTGGCCATAAGAAATGGCTGTTACGAACATCAGGGGCCACAGGATACAGTCTGTGATGTTAAGTTCTGTGGCTGCATGCTGCCTTGGTTCAAGTGAAGGTTAGGGTTAAGTCATTGTAATTTTTTCCAACAAAAAGTAATTTTCAAGCCCTGTGTTTACCTTGCCCATTCCTTTGTTATTTAATCTTACAGAAAAACCTAATAAGAATGCACTATGAAAGGTAAAGAAAGAAAACCAAAGCATTCTTTTTGATACTTACCTAAAGTTATATATATATATATATATATATAATTCCCAGGTGGCTCAGTGGTAAAGAACTTGCCTGCCAATCC
>NW_011451154.1:0-539 GCF_000754665.1 Bison bison bison | reverse complement strand
TTAGGAGAAAACATTCACTCAAGTGGAATGTCTCTGCGGCACTGTGAGTTCTTTCTTTCTTTTTTTTTTTAATACTTAACTACTCTTAAAGTTCACACCTGAAGGCCAGGTGAGGGTAAGTAGGGTTTCTGATTTCAGTTCTATCGAATGTTGAGTGCTAATTAGATGATCAGATCTCTAGATTTATAGCACAAATGCACAACCACACATGCGCATATACATAATTACAACAAACATTTTTCTTTTCAAAGTGATCAAATTTTAAGTTAAAAAAGAAGTCAACATCTAACAAATAATTACATTATTAAATCAGAGTTGATTATTCACATTAAAAAAAATTTTTATTTTGGCTTTAGAGAAGTGCTCAAATCAGGAAGCTTTCAAGCTTCTAGCATACAGTAGAAGTTAGTCATGTGTAATAAAATGATCTAATATTAGACAGCAATGGATCTTATATAAGAACTGAAACAAAGTTAGAATTGAAACGATTTCATGTGAATGTGAGGGGGTTGGAAATATTTTTATTTTTATTTTTATTT
>NW_011451153.1:0-539 GCF_000754665.1 Bison bison bison | reverse complement strand
CAAACCCACATCTCCTGCATGGCAAGTGGATTCTTTACCATCTGAGCCACCAAGGAAGCTGAGCCTCTGTACAGATGCTGCTGTGGATTTCAGAGCACAGAAGCCCCAGCCCTTGTACCTTACCTAAGAGTGTGACCCACATCTTCACACCTAATGAGTCTGGGCCTCTGGAAATCAAATCAACACTTCTGTAACTGGACTTAATTACATCCCTCCCAACCAAATTCTCAAGCTGAATACTTAAGACCAATGAGACTGAATTTGAAGATGGGGCCCTTAAGGAGGTAATCTGAGGCTAAATCAGATGGTAAAGATTACCCCAAAATGATAGATCTGGGGCGTTATGATAGATCTGGTTCCGTTCAGTTCAGTTGCTCAGTCATGTCCGACTTTGTGACCCCATGGATTGCAGCACGCCAGGCTTCCCTGTCCATCACCAACTTCTGAATAGGTCTGGTATCTTTATCAAAAAAAAAAAAAAGAGGCACCAGGGATAGCTTTCTCTCTCTCTCTTCCCACCACCCCCGACTTTTTTTTTT
>NW_011451152.1:0-539 GCF_000754665.1 Bison bison bison | reverse complement strand
TTTGGTTTACCAGATTTCAAAGAGTTTCTAGGTTTATAAAACAACCTGGCCCATCAGCTTCTCTAGGGTTTCATAACACCTTGGAATTGCTAGGAAAATATCAGGTAAATTACATTTGTAAATTACATTTAAGATGTTTAATTTTTTTTTAATTCACTAAGTTATGAGACTGATTTACAGTAAGTTGTTTAGGAGATTTCAATCACTTAAACTTCACTTAAACCATTAACCAAATAATGAAAGTATTCTTATATTAATACAAAAGTTACTAATTTTATAAATAAAGCAAGAGTATTTATAAATTGGCTTAAGAAAATACAAGTTTTTTTTACAGTTTTAATAAATTCAACATTAATTTATAGACCCAGGCAGCTATAAATAATCCAAAGCATGCATAATAAAAAGATTAAAAAATCAACCCAATGTTGATTGTTGCCTGCTTTTCTGGGCCTGGGTAGTAAGAGCACCTAAGCCACAGCATCTGCCCTGGAGGAGCTAAGAGTCTAATAAAATAGCAGAAATCACAACTCCTGGGAGGG
>NW_011451151.1:0-539 GCF_000754665.1 Bison bison bison | reverse complement strand
TCTGCCGGCATTCAGAAGTTGTTTTGTGGAATTTACTCGACGTTTAAATGCTCTTTTGATGAATTTGTGGGGGAGAAAGTGTTCTCCCCGTCCTACTCATCTGCCATCTTGGCTCCTCCCTCTAAGATTCTTTTAAATAAGACATATAGCAACCATAAGCGATTAATATATGGTATAGCATTAAAATTGATAACTTTTGTTCACCAAAAGATACCATTAAGAGTAAAAAGACAACTCACAAAGTAGTAGAAAACAGTCATACTACATATATTGGCAAAGGATTTGTATCCAAACTACATAAATCACTTCAAAAATCAATAACAAAAAGACTCATATTCAGATTGTAAGTCTTTTGCAATATAAATAATACGGCAGTAATAACCTTGCAAATTAGTCAAATGTATCTGTAGAATGAATTTCTGAAAGTAATATTTCTGTGACAAAAAGTGTTTCATAATTTTTAGAACTGCCGATTCATTTCCCTGTTTTCTATTGAGTTGTTTGTCCTCTTCTTATAAGCTTATAAGATCTACTTTTAT